>NW_028277963.1:300000-542760 GCF_059751315.1 Micrasema longulum
TGTAAAGCGCCCTTGGGGTGATTTTTTATAAAAATGGCGCTATATTAATCAGCCAATTATTATTATTATTTTTCGGATCCGGCGTAGTTGCGTAGAAGTCTGAATGCCAAACAACCCTTCAAAAGTTCAGCGATGTTATTATGCCCTTAGGATAACAGAATAAAGACCTTCTCCCTATAATATACAAACATATTATGTTTATTACATACAGCGTAGATAAAGGGCTTAAACAGCTTGATAAGATTATTTCATCTAGTTTTAAGTACTTAAGAAAACTTAGTTAATTCGTGTTTCGTTTGTTTTGTAATGTAAGTAATATTGTATCAAAATACACGTATAAAAAACAACATAACCGCATAAAGTATAGCGTATAAACTGAAATATAAAAAATAAAAAAATAAAATTATGCACTGGAAACTTTTTTTATGGGATATGTTCTATACAGCACCGTGTAAAACCCGTGTAAAAAAGTTTACTTACTAGAAATATAAGAAAAATCATTTCGGGATTTAAAAAAAAAAAAATTGTTTGCCTTGGCAAATAATAAATGTTTGTCGCAAGGGGCAAAATTAGCAGTTCACAATGGAGTCCTAGTGCCGTTTCTGATGTATGTGAGTGGCTGAATTCTGTCGAAACGCGATCTCTCAGGCGATCGCGTGGTAAAACTACGCGCGATAGATGCACAAATGTCAAGATCCGTTCATTATGTGAGGCTGAAACAAGCGTTATCGACCAAATTAAGAAAAGAGCTCTGCGTTGCTTTGGACATGTAGAGCGAAAGGATGTTAAAAAAAAATACGATGCGAATGTTGACGGATGCAGAAGTAGAGAAAGACCCAAAAAAGACATGGCATGACCAAATCCAACAAATACTTAAAAAAGTAGGTCTACAAAAAATATTTACTTACTTTTTTGTTACGAAATATAGTATATTTTTTTATTACTTAAGGTAATTCAAAATACGTATATTTAATACCTCGTTGAAAATTTATCTGACGCCGCACGAAAAAAAAAAATTACGTTACTATTGTAATTTTCTGCTTATTAAAAAATAATAAAATAAAAAAAGTGAAATGACCCCATTCTTTGCACCATATTATTATATTAATATTTATTCTAATTTATGCTTAATTTAATTTGATTGATAAGTTTTGATATACCTACTTGGTTTTCTGTATACAAAATTGCATTGGGCAATTGAAATGTGTTAGTCCTTGATATACGAAATTATACTATAGAGGAGTATAATTTCATACTTCTATATAATTATTAATTCATATTCAAGTATTATATTATCATGTGCACACGCTTTGCTATTGTGTCTACTTAGACCAGGAAATCGCAAATTATAGCGTGATTATTTTGTAAATAAAAATATACGTGTAGGCATGTATTTAAATTGCGTAAATTAAGCTACATTTAGTTTCAAAATTATCAGTGGGCTTATTAAACAAGATTTGAGTTACATATATATAAAACGAACTCCTTAAAAAGATTTTAGATTAATAAGCTGCATTAACGACGTCTACGACACGGTACAAATCCCGAGTACATTATCATCATCAGCACTGCATTAATATAATATTAGTATAGCAGTGTACTGCAACAGTCTCAAAACTCATTGTACAATTAGTTACCTGATGCAATTTAAGATATGTTTTTTTCTTATTTTTTAAATTTAATTAGTATGTATAAAAAAATTACACATGAAATTTTTTTCATGTCCCGATTTGCTAGATAAACTCGTGTTAAGCCGGGACTAAACACCAAGCAATATACACATATAGGTACATTTACGAGTATGTAACATTTTACTAATTTACAGAGATGTTAAAATGTCTGGGCTGGTATTCAAAACGCTCTCGCGGCCGTATTATATTGTGTATTTACATACAAAATGAGAGCCACGAGAGTGGTTCAGAATGCACCCCTGTAGCTCAATCACAAATAACTGTCGTCGTGCTTAAAAACATGCGTTTGAGCGATCACAATGAACAATAATGAACATGCTCAAGTTATCGCAGTCATAAGTCAACGCGTGTGTAATCTCCAAGTCAACGCTCGTGTCGGATTGTTTTTTGTTTTCCTCGTAAACAAATACAGTTCATTGGCAAAAAATCGGCGTTTACTATAAAAAAATATACAATATATTGCATTTGCAAAATAGTAAGGAGTATCTAATACAAAAAAGTGAAAAATAAATTTCAATTACTATGGCGACTGCTTTTCTTGACATTTGGCTTTTCAACAGCCGGCTAAATGCAATAAATAGCACGATAAATAATAAATACATAAATAAAAATAACAGTTTTGGAATATTTTCCATATTTACACCGGTAGATTTCTGAAAAATAAAAGGGTAAAAAATCATTAGTAAAAATACATTACATTGGGTAAAGTAATGGAGGATGCACGTGTGTTATATATTCATTAAGTAATTCTACGTCGGGTTTATTTTTTCATCTATTAATTTCGAGAATTTCTAGTTTGTCAAGTTTATGGCCTTTAGGTGCAATATGAATTATTTTTTAAATCAAAGGAATGTTTATTTTATATTAAATGATAGGCAACATTTGAATTATCTTTATTATTAGACCACGATTGTATGTGCTCTTTTATGCGTGTTTTAAAGGCTCTACCCGTTTGGCCTACGTAGCATGTATGGTTACAGTCGTTACAATGAGGAAGTTCAGTGTTTTAAAAAAAAAAATTATTTGTTAATAGACTGTTAAACTAAGTAAAAATTTATTTAAAAAAATAATTATATTATTTCTATTATTAGCGCTACGATTTTTCAAAGTTTTGTATTTCTGAAATAACTCCGCGTGTAACGTCAGAGGTTCATTTCCGCTTATTCTCATTCAATTCTTTCCATTGGTCCAGAAGCGACAAGCAGACCGAAATCTTCCATAGCTCTCAGATCATAGGTTGATTCACATGAACCAGTGACGTCATTTAAAGTAGTGCGTTTTTATCAAAATATTTTTTATTATTTTTTCTGTACATTTTCAAGAAACTTTGCCGTGCAATTTAATGCTGTAATTTTTACCCCGCGTAAGAAATAAAAAAAATGTATAAAATTCCCCGTAGGGCTGAAGTTCCTCATTAAGAAGGTCCAAATTTGTGGATTAAAGTATCACTCGTCTTTTATTTATATAATGAATTACAATTAACTTCCATCAAGAATTTTCACTTACAAACTTAAATGTTTTTATAATCAATCTATCCTAGTTTTACCGTAATGTGTGGATTTGTAATTTGTCGGTACAGCACCCGTGTGAAAACGGTGTGTGGAGAGGAATGCTTTGATAATAATATTGAAATCCTAACTTACTGTTTTTTTACGAATAGCTATTTCCTATGTCTATTGTGAAATCAGAGTGATTTTCTCGTAACGCACAACGGGAAGGCGCTGCTCTGAGAACTCGGTCTAGCCTTAGTAAATTGTTATATCTAATTGGATAAAAATGAACGCGTTTTTATAAAGTAATTACAATCCGTTATAAACACATTCCATTATTATGTATACATTACCCGTTACTTCTGTTTCATACATATTAACATTCTCTAAAGCAGGGGTTGCCAACTTGATCAGACCCAAGATCTACTTTTCACTGTCCAGAGTCCGTGCGATCTACCAATCGTTTAATTAAAGTTGTATAAAATCTTAACGATAGATTTGATTGAACCGAAATCTACTTTGGCAAACAAATGTTTATCGCAGGAGGCAAAACTAGCAGTTCACAATAGGTTCTAGTGCCAACTCTTAAAATGAATGACAAATGAATTATTTCAAGTTCTGGAACTCAATCATAAACAAGTACCCACTTACCAATAAAAAATTACATTTTTTTTACGTTAATCCGAACGGTTTTTAACAAAGATTTTTTAGCAAAGTTTTATAAGTATACTCAACTATGTTTAATCCTAAGAGAAAACGCGGTCCGACTTTTCTTCACACAAATGTATTCACGTATTTATCTCTGAATTATGACACTAGAGAAATGGTATTTTTACAATAACAACAACAACAACCTATCACGCCGTTTCCCCGTAGGGGAAGGCAGAGAGGATAGAACGCCACATCACCCTATCTTTGCATACAGATATCGCTTCCTCTACATTCATACATCGTCTCATGCACGCGCGCTGATTATTCTGGCTTTTGACATGTCCATCTTCAAGTATTTGTTGGATTTGGTCATGCCAAGTCTTTCTCGGTCTTCCTCTATTTCTGCATCCATCAACATTCGCATTGTAAATATTTTTAGCCGTTCTTTCGCTGTCCATTCGCTCTTAATAGTCGATTAACAAATAAAAAAAAAATGAAAAACCACCGAACTTCCTCATTATTTCACGATAAAAATGTTTTAAAAGTCAATTGCTCACCTCTCGGTATTAAAAAATATACATATCGTAGAATTAAGAATAGTCCAGAAGGAGTGTCCAATAATTTCCCCACTATGCCCTACTTACGCCGCGTGCATTCGTGAGGTCGCAGCGTAATGTTGCACGATGGAAAAAAAAATCATAACACGTAAGGTTAAAAAAAAGCAATCTGTTAATTTCTCTAAAATTTTATTGTGCACGCGGAAATATTGATTGACACAACAGAGTAGATAAGTAAAGGATCATTTAATAAGAGTGATTGAATTGATGAACTTTAAACTTAAAATATAAAACAAATTTTATTTTAAATAAAACGGATATAATAATATCATGTTGAATAATATTTGATTTTTGAAGATAATGTCGGTCAAATGTCCACCACAGAGTTGTTTATTCCGAGATCCAATTTTCATTAATTCTCTCATTAGATGAGCAAAGTAAGGTAAAAAAAATACCTGGCAACACTAACGAAATTTCCATTTTGTTTCTTCGACAATCTGACAAATGGAAAAAAAATTCAATTTTTAAGTATTGCATTTGTTATATACACATTCATTTGCTAATTACACATGAAATGTGATTGCATCCTGTTTCTTTAAGATCCTAGCAGTATTTCTACACTTTAAAAGGACACAACACGGCATAGTTGAATTCAAATCAGGAGTTGCGCACTGAGCGACATCTACAAAGAAACTAATGGGTCAAAACCTAAACCTACTCATTTATGAGAAGTTGAGTAAACTTCTATTTGATGTGCGTATGCGGTTTCTGGACTATTCTTAATTCTATGAAATATATATTATTATTATGGTTTACATCCTTCATTCAAATTTCTTACGGTGTTAAAAAAATATATCTATGCTTAGATTTCTTAGACAAACTTAAACGTTTTTATTTTATTCACTACACTATTAATCACGTCACGTAACAATAATTTATGTAAATATATCGATGTATTAATACTAAACATTCTCGTATTATGTTACTCTTTATAAGACAATTATTTATTACGACATATTATGTGTTTACATTTTGCGTTATTCATTCGAAAGTAATTATCCTTATCGCTAAGAATAATAGATACCTACATTTGAATAACCGACTTCATTCATATAATACTTGGCGATAAAACTTCTAATTTAGATCTAATGTCAATAGAGACATTGCGATAAGATACCCTGTAATATTACAGGCTGTAGGCATTGTGAATTTTAAACGAGTCTTGAATTTGAATATAAATACTAACGATTTGTCTGTCTAGTTGCGGACATACCGACGCGTAGTTTGATCCCGACACGGCTAATCCTCAATAAACGACTCGATAACAATTCGTCGCAAGCTCCGCGACCGCGAGACGACTAGCCGCGCCGGCGCCCGCGACGGAATGAGCCAAAGAAACATCGTGAAATGTGTTAAAAAAAGTGCATCAATATGATGAAAATCAAATCCCTGTTCCGCAGGGGTCACCAGACCTCCGGAACCAAGACCCAGCCGGAAGGAGCGCCCTTGAAAGGCGCCACGTCCATCTCCAGCCTCGACTCCAAACACCACAAAATAGCCCCGGTCACCAAAGACAAGTCCACCAAAGTCTTCGGGTCCAAAGACAAGATTAACAAAGGCCGGAAAGACAAGCAACCGGAGATCAAGCTCACTCCCAGCAATGAGACTCTCGATGAAGTGGACAGGGCGTCAGAAGAGATGGAGGGAGAGTTCTCTCGGCCCGAAGTAGCCAGCCTCAGGCGTTCGAGGAACAACAACAAGATTGAGTATAACTCCGCTGATCAGTTGACCGCGGGTCCGGAAGCTACGGTCCGCCAACTCGGAGTCGAGGAGCCCCTGCTCTTCAAGGGGAAGCTGAGCAGCTCTTGTCGGCTGGAGAGGCCATCGGAAAGCCTGTTACCCCTCGCTGATTTGGAGAAACCGGAGTGTAAAAGTCTACCTCCCCTGCTTCTGAATAGCCCCCAGGAATACAACAGAACTGCTGAGGTAATATTTCAATGAAACATTGTTTAAGCTGTCCCTTATAAGGATCGAAATTTATTGCAACAGAGAGGGAGAACATTTTTGATAAGGGAGTATCTAAGTCTAAGCTCTCATAGGGCTTACGATCGGTCATTGGTTGGTTTGAGTGGCCACTTCACGCACTGTTAAATTCCCCACTTTTCCTATGTTTATCCACATTTACTCAACTCTTCTATCTGTTGACTTTTAAGAGCTGAAACCTTTATCATGTGGGTGAAATTCATCCTCGAAATTGTTTTCAGGCATTGCCTAGTAGGTGAAATGGTTCAGCTGGATGAATCTCACCCACATGATAAAGCTAGCTGTGTTATTTCACCTACTAAGGAGTTATTATGATCAAAATTTATTGCAACAGAGTGGAAAAACACATTTGAGAAGAGAATAACCTAATAATATCGGGATACCTTCTCAAAAATGTTTTCCCTCTCTGTTTTCACTCCCTAGGGAGTCCACCCTGTCAACAAACATTGTCCCTTTTTATGCCGAGGCTACCATATTGCAGAGAGCTCCTTCGGGCAGCTTTTCTCATTTGGCAACGAGCAATTTTTCCTTGTATGTGGTCACCACCAAGGAGCTTAAGTCCTCATACGCGGTTTGCGTTATGTGGAGAGTAAGCTGTCCCCGAGTATGATATGGATTACAGATAAGAGGTTCGAACCCTGCTCTGCGAAACTTGGTTCCTATTTTCTTGTGCAGCTATTTGTGATTAGTCAAAAATAGCACAATAAAAACATATAAGTGAAATTGTATTTATCACACATATGTAATGTTTCCACCACTGTATTCATTTTTTAACTAAGCCACAGTGTGTTTGAATGTTTTTCAGTCTACGTTAATGTGTCAGTACCTGTTGGTAAATCAAGTAAATATAAAAAATTCCTTTCTGTTAATAGGCGCACCAGAATATTTTATTTGAAAACGTTCCACCACGCACACTCTAGGTGTTTTGAGCGACGCAAAAGAACCCATTCTCCTATCAATCAAGTATATTTTTTGTATAACTATGTTTATGTTTCTAGGTGGGCACAATCACCACGGATGCCATTTTGCTGACTCCGTCTCCTGGTCCCGACCCCAACTTGGAGGTGGTGAAGAAAGAGTTGGAAGAAGTTGCCAAAGAAAAGGAGGAGCTGCAGAGGAAAGTGTTCGAGCTGGTGCAGCAGCATCAGGATATGGCAGATCTTCGCAAAGAACTGGCCGACTTGAAGGTAATTCTTTTTTATCAACTTTTCAAACTGACATTAATAAATAAATGCATAATAAATATTCTGCCTCTTCCTGATAAATATTGTATCAAAATACTCATCATCGTGTCCTTATCCACACCCAGTGGTACATAATTGGGAGGGGGAATGCATGTAAAAAATCTAACATATGAAATCTAGATGTTTGTGGTTATTGCTGAAAATAAGCTACTAAATGGCAGGAAGCACACTTGCGAACTGACCAACGTTATCGAATATTATTAAACTGTAGCTAATGACTTGTAATGTTTGTTGTTTGCAAGGTGAAAAAGCAGACATATGTGAATTATTATTGAAAGAATTCGGCAGAAAAATATTTTGATCATTTTAATACTTTCTCAACATTATGGAGTAGGATTATGCAAAAAATGAAATCAATGTGCTGATAAACAAAAAAGTTTTTGAAAAAAATATGGGAAAATGAGGGGATATTATGATACATTTTATATTTGCAGCACTGTGGATATTCATTATAACAAAATAAATGAAAACAACTTTGTTTTTAACCACTTATTTTTTCTGCCAACCGGTTTCAAAGCAGATACAAGCTTCTTTATCAGGGTATACACTTAACTAATGAATTCTATCCTATATTATTTTATCAGTGCCTACTGAATACTACATGTGTAATAAATCAAGTATTTTTGTCTTGTAAGGATGGGAAGCGTGATGTGAGATGGATACGATCTTAAACTATACGGGAGTGGACTAATTTAATTATTTTTATTTTTTTATTATTACGAATCACTTTTTTAATTTCTAAGATTTCCAAGTTGTCCAATTTTAATGTTTTATTTTCAACATGAAGAACTTTTCATTCAGTGTCTTCACGGTTTTGCGAATTCAGAAAAATGATTATTATTTAGGCTACTTAAGTGTTCTTTTACTCTAATATTAAAGTTTCTTTTAGTTTTTCCAATGTAGATTGAATCACAATCATTACAATTCAATTGGTACATGCCAGATTAATAGATTTATTATATTTAGGGACTTTGTATAGGGTCTAGAATTTCAACTGTCCATGCGCTCTATAGCTCCAAGACGTGTTGGGATCCAGCTCTGGTTTTGGAAAAAATAATAAGAAACACCAAAGTCAATTTTTAAATCATTGTAATGGGGGCTAGATTTCATACTGTCCATGCGCTGTGTAGCCGCAGGACATTTTAGGGTAATTATTGTTACTGTGCTTGAGGTGATTTTCACAAAAATGGCGCTATCTAAAACAATAACAATAGTTCTTTCACATCCTTGTGTTTATATCTGCGTCATTAACTTAGTGTTGTGTTTTCAGATGATCAGCGAGCGAGCTACTGCAGAGAACGTGGCTTTACGAGCGAGACTACGCGGGGTGGCGCACTCCCCTCTCAGTGACAGCGAAAAGAGGCAACTGCTTCAGGAGGCTGGACACTGTTCAGCGCCATCTTCTATGCCAATGGTATGCCAATACTGATAAACCTCAGGCGATAAACAGTGAAACAACTCCCTCCACATACCTGTAAAATGTTTTTAAGACCACGGGCCTTCCTGTCGGTTTTGCTCATGCTTATGAGCAATGTTCTTTTGTCAATAAACATACAGTAGCTAGTACACATTGCATCTATAGTCCTTAAAATATAGCTTGATTAGAATGACAGCTGTCAAACTAATTTCATTAGTGATGGGAAATTACTGATCACTGATCAAATCGATTTTATCAGTTATTTCATGCAATCATGAAACTCTGTTTCTGAAAATTGATATAAAAAACGAAAAACAAGCCTATTATAGCGTGTATAACATAATTGTTCACCAAAAAATGAGAAATTTAGGTATACTTTTTCAACAACAACATCTAACGAATAATTTTTTTATTCGATCAATTTACATTGATTTATTTATTTATTTAACTTTTTGTACATAATGTTATTTGTACATTGGCGGGCTTATTGCCAAATGGCAATTTCTTCCAACCAACCAATAAAATAAAAGTTTTATTTTTATAATTCAAGTTACAGAACATATTCAATAGAAAAAAAAAAAAGATTAAAAAGTGAAAAATATATAAAAATAGAAATAAACGTATTTGTTTATAAATTACCTTAAATCAAAACTAGTACTCAATGGGAAAAAGGAAAAAAGCGGAAAGAGGAAAAAGGAAAGGAGGAGAGATTAAGGAAGAGAAAGGAGATGTTTCTTCAGACGTGATCTGATTGATCAATTTGTCCCATCTCTAACGTTTTTGCAGAATGATTTAACCTTGTAAGAACGTCGTTAATAATTAGGTTTATTTTAGGTTTTTTTTTAGTTTTAAAGCTGATTTTATAAATGAATGTTGATTTATATTTCAAGCATTGTAATAAAAAAATTAATTAACACGCCAGATACTAATGATTTTTCGTGTGTCAATATAAATAACTCATTTGACGTTACTACAAAGTTATGTTGTCACTTTTTCTGACAACTGTCATTCTAATCATGTTATATTTTAAGGACTATAATAACTTTAATATTTATTTATTTTATTTTATTTTATTAGGGAAATCAACAGTTCTACATACATATTTTTAGTAAACAAACAGATATAGTGTATAAACTCAGAACTAATAACAGATTTCCACATAGTATACAAAGTTAGTAAAGAAAATATATATTACATATCAAATAAATACATACAATTTATACATATAAAAATGTTATTTTCAAGTACTCAATAATCAAAGATTTTTTAAATATTAATTTTAAGAACATTAAGTTACTGTAAATTGGGCGGGATAAGGACAAAAATGCTTGAAGAGAGGATAAGGAGGGGAGGGGAGATGTACATATTTATTATTATAATGTCTACTAAGTTACATATCATTTTCCTTTAATATAATAAAGACCAAGGAGTGGACGAGGTGTGAAGAATACTTCGTCCTAGGATGAAAATTTAGAGTGGATTGTATTGTTGAGAAGGAAGGTCGCTCAACTCCACTGACCTGCTGATAACGAGGCGTGATGAGTGCTGGAATCTGGGTGGTGAAGCTGGCGGTCGTGAGACGCTGGCACAGCTCGTATGGAGCTGGCGGTCTAAATCTAAATAAACAGCTTGCTTGATGAAAAAAAAAGCACTTCATTCGTAGAATATTATTTGTGTACTGCAATTTGAATGTTGTATCCGGCACTCACACATATAGGAAATGGGAAGGACAGGTAGGTATATAGATTTAATTGAGAGTTGGTCCGAACATACTTTGTGAAAATTTTCAACATTCTTCTATTATATGTTTACATATTGATTTAAATGATTTATTATTAAATAATAATTATTTATTGGGCACAGAAAAAATTAAAATATCAGAAATCTGAGATAAATCACTAATACAACCAATGCGGTGTATGAAGTATAAGAGTACTGAATATAGGATTGTCTCATTAACTCTTTACGCAACACGATATGAGTCACGATTTTGACAGCAATAGCCGGCTTAAGTGCCAACGGGTTAACACCCCCTATATTTATAGTTTACGAGCTGAACCCAATGCTTTCCTATTGCTTTATTTGGGTTCATACTCGATTATAGATTGAATGAACACAATCGAAAGTTTGATATCATTTATTGTATTTAGTCCAAATTAAATGTGTGCATTATTATTTTTGTGTTTCGGTTCACATAAATTGTGAGTACAGATAATTTTGATAGCATGTCAGACCTTTTATTAGAATAGACAAAATCGACATATCGCCATCCCGTTTTGGCACCTCACCTCGCACCTTTATCAAAATAAAATTTTCTGTAGCGGTACATCCTGCGTTTTTCAGAAATAGTTTTATTTGTATACCGTGCGCCCGAAAACATCAAATAAAACTGCGCTTTTTTTTACTGGTTTTTGGATGGTTCTAGTAGTTTATATTTATTACATTGTTGTAATTGAGAACTATTGTTGTTGTTTTTTTTTAATTTAAAATAAAAATACTTGCAAAATAATCTCGAAATTAAAGTCTTGCTGGATTTCGCAATTCGTCAGCAAGTTCATTTTTTCAATGTTTTTTTTAATAAGTACATTTTTCTTTTTAAAATTATAAAATTGAATGTTCATAATCTTATCTAAGCATGTTCTTTACATGAAACTTCTGTGTTATAAGTATTTATGTAACATAAAACTTTTTTTTTTTTTTTTTAAAAAAAGAAATATTTGCGTTCTTATGATTTACCCAAATATTTAATTTTGAGGGCCATTTTCAACGAGTTGTAAATAACTCACTATTAGAAAATGGAATCGAGTTGGGGTAGAGTGGGATTCGAACCACGGACCTTCGGTCTGTGAGTCCGAGACACTAGCCACAGGACCACAACCCGATTGTAAACTTTTTAAATATGTTTCTTTTTCACTTTATATTGAAGAGTTTATATTCTGTTGAATATGTATTTTTGTAAGGTAAATGGCACTATTATAATATAAACCTACTATTTTATCTAAAAACATGACATATTATATATTTTATTGATAATTAAGACTACCATTAATTTAAAAAACCATTTTCTATTAGCCATAATTTGAGCATGTGTAAATTGTAAAATATTGTTGTGATTTTGAACCAGTGTTGTATTCCAGGATTCCGACGGTGAAGCCATGACTCCAGAATGGGACAAACACTCCTCCAGCTCCCTGAGCGAGGTATCTGTTGCCTGCCTGCAGGATCGCATCCTGCAAATGGAAGAAAATCACTACAGGTGAAAAAATCTTCACTCATATCTGTTTTTTTCATTTTCATTTTGTTTTTGCACCACAACAGGCCAGGAGACCTAACTACAGTGGTGAATTACATCACAGAACTCCTAGGCTTGAGAAAAATCACATTTAATTTTTGTGTTCTCACCGGGAATCGAACCCGGAACCTTCCGTCTGTGAGTCAAGCGTCTTGACCACTACACCACAGAGGCCGCCACTACACCTCAGAGGCCGCCATTTGCAACGGTAAGTAGTTATAAGAGGTTGAAGTAAATTATCTGGTCCCAGTTGGGCGACATTGTAATGGTAGGTTATCACAACCTTAATGATCAAATTTATAATATATAGAAGAATAATGAAGATTACCAAATAAAGTACCTACAAACAACTTACCATTCACCAGTTCCGCTCAATCAGCAAGAACATGAGAATTCTCCAAAAGAATAAGATTATGTTGTATAAATTTAATTATATGAACGGCATCAAAAACGTTATATATAAAAAACTTTAGTGTAAAATGGAATAAATACTACTCAAAGATCTGGATTTTATGAAATAATATCCTATGCTAAATAAAAAACCTTGTGAACACATGTATTATATTGGAAGCTGTAAATATGTTATGACTCGCAATTTGCTAGTTTGTAGTAAAATATTATTGTTAGTATATATGTCTCCGCCAAATGGTCAAATGGACTGTTAATTAAATACCGGCATTCAACTTAAAGGCTAGGCCGTTTTTGAATAGTTGAATATAACAATGTAAACAATTAATGTGTCATTTTTTGTTTAGCACAAATGAGGAGTTACAAGCCACTCTCCAAGAACTGTCTGATCTCCAGAACCAGCTAACAGAGGTACAAGTTGACAATGAACGCCTCTCTGATGAGAAAGCCGTGTTGCTCGAGTCACTTTGTCGACAGACTGAAAAATTAGAAGACTCCAGGACCAAAGTAAGTTCAAAATAAATTAAATATTGTATAGAATCACTTTTGTAAAACACCCTTGAGGTATATTACGAAAGCATTATTTTAAATTGTGGTCCTACAGAAAATTTTTGGGAATTACACAAGAGACCACATTATGAATTATGAAGTATGAGACAGAATCAGCGAAGATCAGCACTTGCCAATGGATCGGTCACATTTAATGCCACGAAAATCCTACATACTATTTTGAAAGGAACAACAAAAATTATGTTAGTGAAGAGCTCGTAAAGAAGATGTTCCGCACGCGCTGGAACGATGGAAGCTCCGGAATATTGTGTTAATTGTTTATAACTTATATTTAATAGTTTAGGTCCTCGGTATATGTGAAAGCCAAGGGCCGAATCCATAATAAAGGCGATTTAATCCACTTTCGGGTTCGGCCTTGGCTATACCGAGGAAAATATAGAATAGGATTTTATTTGGATAATTTTGTGTTTAATGTATGTATTTTGTATGTGTCTATTTTTAAGTGTATTCATATTTGTATGTTGCTCGCCGCGTGGCGTACTGTAGACTAAACCCGCGCGCAGGCGGACGCCGCTATTTACGTGGCCGGCCGTCGGAACAGAGTGAGTGGGGGAGGCCGTACACGCACTCCCGACGGTGGCTCGCGTACACGGCGGCGGCCGCGCGCTCGGGCGTCGGGTAGTGCGCCGCGAGGGCCTTATAATGGGTACACTTAAAATAACCAATCAGTTCGCTCAAGACACTACTACTACGTTTTACTCTTCGCTCCTGCTCTCCGCTTCCCGCTGGACTTCGTGCTTCGCTGCTGCCTTCCGCCGTGACTGCCCTGACTGCGTTCGCCTCTTTGAACCAACAGGACGCATTGGAAAGCCATTTGCAGGGCTACTGAGGTTGACTTAGTGGTCAGTGCTTTCTCGGTGCGCCGGGCTCAGGCCCCCCATTTACCCCGGGTGGGCCGATTGAACAGAACTAGGGAGACGAAGCCGCCACCCCCCCTGTAACGGGTCGGTTACAGAGGATATTTGCAGCAAACCAGAGTGGAGTTATTTTGGCCTCATTAAACAATTAAAGTCGCGTCTACTATCCAGAAATATAAAGACCACATTATATAAAACACTGATTAGAGCAGAACTCTGAGACCTAGACACTTATCAAATATAATTAAATGAGATTAGACTGCTTCGAAAGGAAAATCTTCCGCAGCATCTTCGGACCCATTAAGGATGGTTAGACATGGAGGAAGACAGCTCTGCAATCTACTCCAGGATGTCAGCACAGTCATGTTTATTAAAATTAACAAATCGCATTCGCAAAGGTTTTTGCACTGCTTGATCAGGAGCTCCTGAAAAGAGTGTTTTTTAACAACCCATTAGGGAAAAAAAAGTGTCAGCAGACTGAGACTGCGATGGTTGAATGATGTCGTGGTAGACTATCAGGCTCCAGGGCAGCAAAACTGGAGGTGCCAGCCAGAGATAGGTCAGGACGGAGACGTTTCTCGGAGGACGCTAAGACCCACCGAGGGTTGTAATGCTGAGGATGTATGTGTGTATTTTATATGAACCACATCATATGGCCAGTTAAAAAGAGCTGCTGAGGATCAGAATGAATGGTGTTGCGAGTGTTGGTTGCAAATATGTAAAATGTACAAGCCGAGGATCGCACATATTTCATTTTCACTTAAATCACAAATTAGCTTCATAACATGCTTTGATTGAAATAGTAAGTCTGTGCTTTTGTGTACTGTTTTGTATTGGATTCCCCGCACAGTTTGTGTAGTCGCGCTTTATATTCCATCTTGTTCATTATTCCTTAGGTCGACACTCTGCAGGAACTTCTACTGAGAGATGGAACCGATCAGGAAGGATGTACAACAGAGAGGGAACAGAAGCTAGTCCTACTACTCAAGGTGAGCCCATCATTTCACCCCCATGTCTATTGCATTTTTATATAAAAACATGGTAAAAAAATCATTGAGTTAATTATTTTTATTGTTATGGTAATTCAAGAGAAATTAAGTTCAGATCAGCCAGTTAGGAATTCTTAAATCTGGTTATGATTTGATATTTCGAGGTAGTTACAGCGCATGCGTCAAATCATTTGATATTAGAGGTGATATTTTATTTATTTATTCATATTTTTCGCTTACAAACTATAATTAATAATAAAAATAATGTGACCTCCCTGGGATTTCCCGTGCCGAGGACACTTAACAATATACTATTTTGAAATTACATTTGCGAATAAACAAAGAAGACTGACCTAAAAAACAAAGAAAATTAACAAATATTCAGAGAGTTTTAAAAACAAGGTATTTATGTACATCTATATTATTTATATTACAAAACACGCAATGAAAATAACAAAAACCTAACATAAGCTATACACTTGTGGAGCAGTTGATTCAATATTGGTTTGGGCAAATGAGACAATCCATTTTACTTCTACCTAGCTCCACTATCCATTTTTTATAGCCTTTTTAAACATTTTCTCGTTACTAATTGTTTTAATAGATAGTGGAAGTAGGTTATAAATTTAATTTGAATAATACTCAAAATCCCTTTGTCCGAAAGTGGTATTAGTTTGTATTTGTTTAAGTTGTCTATGTGTTGAGGATCCAGTGATTATATTATTTGTATGCGATGTATTGTGGGGGCTATGTCTTTAATTTGAGTATGAGTAGTTTTTGAATCTATAAGTGAGTATTGTTTTAGCGTATAATTGTTTTATAATGCATATGTTCCGTAAGATGCAATGCAAAATATGAAAACCTCTATGGAAAATATGTATACGTATAGACATGTCGGTAGAGCCGGCATTCTAATACCGAGGTAGATAGAGCTAATAGAAAAGTTAAGTATACTGCCTCGATACATACCGATAAAGATAACGTTTGTAATATGAATTATCATAGGATACGCAAGACTGACAACATTTTTCCATTCAGTGAAAACAAATCTCATGTAATTTATTCTAATCACATATTTATTTATTTATTTATTCATATTTTTCGCTTACAAACTACAAATTAATAATAAAAATAATGTGACCTCACTGGGGTTTCCCGTGCCGAGGACACTTAACAATTTAGTTTTTTTTTATTACATTTGAGAATAAACAAAGAAGACTCACTTAAAAAACAAACATAATTAACAAATATTCAGACAGTTTTAAAAACAAGGTATTTATATACATCTATATTATTTATATTACAAAACACACAATGAAAACAACAAAAACCTAACATAAGCCATACAGTTGTGGAGCAGTTGATTCAGCATTGGTATGGGCGAATGAGACAATCCATTTTACTTCTACCTAGCTCCACTATCCATTTTTTTATAGCCTTTTTTATTTAATAATACGAGTCTTTCAATAATTACATACCCAATAGGGAAATGTCACTTTTTTTTACAATTTTAAATTAATAAGGGTGAGTCTATGAAATACTGTCCAGTAAAAAAAAGATTTTTTTGTATTTCGAGGCTATACTCTTTATATATTTCAAATATTTTTTGATATAGGTGCAATATGTTGATTTCAAATTTTACGCTAAGCCTCGAAGAAGATTACTCTTTCAAACCTTTGATAAAAGTTAAAATAAAAGAAAATTGTGGGAGAAATAAAATATATATATTTGGATAATTTATATAGCGCCGTTTTTGTGAAAATCACCTCAAGGGCGCTGGACAATAAATAAATATCCCACCACGTCTTGCAGCTACAGAGCGCATGGAGGGTTGGGATTCTTGTTCCTCGTCTCCAATTATGATATACAGGAGCTAGATTACAGCACGTCTTACAGCTACAGAGCGCATAGACAATAAGAAATCTAGCCCCTATTTACATTTTTTTTTTTATTTGGCAATAAAGTTTAGAGATTTAGTGATATTTAAAAGAATTAAATAAAAAACAAATTTATAAAAATAGAAGTTAGATTACAACAAGTCTTGCAGCTACAGCAAAAGGGTTAATGTATGTTGTCATTTCTGTTCATTTTATCTTGTATGTACTGTGTTATTTAAAGTTTTGTGTATGCCATTGGTTTTAATATTAAATCAGTAAGCCACTCCCCTGTTATATGTCGACGTGCCCTATGTAAATTGCCCCATCTGCAATCTATGACGTACTTTGCAGAAGAGAGCTTATAAGGTTTCTAAATCATTTAAAAAAAAAAAAACGTTTGGATCTGTTTCGTCGGGTTTCTGGCACAAGTTGATAACTATAAATTTTCAAAAAGCGTGGTCTCTTGATAACTGGCATCAAATAATATTTGTTTGAAATATTTCATATTTTATAAATAAAAAAAATAACATTTTATAATATTCTACATAGTTATCATCATTCCCTTTCCGCACCTAATGGTGAATAGGGCACTGCATTGGAACACCAATCGCGACATATCTTGATCATTTTTGATAAATTAAGTTAAGATGATCAGTCTTACGCTTCCAGTCCAAGGACTGTGAAATATTCTAATGAACAAAAACCATTTTAAAATAAATATTTCATGTTAACCGTGTCGGAAATCGAACCTGAGACCTCTTGCATGGTAGGCAAACTCGCTAACCATTACACGGACTATTCTACATGTGGTTTTATTTGAATTGTTAATATGGAATAAGCTTTCAATTTCACAAGTTACCCACTAAAGTCTAGAGATTTTTCGGTGGGATATAATGTTTTTTAAACAGATTTATTTTGCACACCTTTTATCTGCAAAGTGAAATTTCACATACTACGAATACCCATAAAAATATGTGAAATGAATTTTTAAAAAGTAACTTGTATTTTCAAAATCAATATGAATATTGTTGGGAAATGTTTTTATTTATAATTTTAAAAATACATCTCCCCAAAAACGCAACATGTTTGGCCTTGACAATTATGACGCCAAGATTCGTGTTGACGTTGTATTTAAATTTAAACAGTCACAAATAAAGGTCAAAATTTAACCAAATCGCGATGTATTAGGGGCGTGGCCAATGCAGTGAATCGTTTTTGAGGGAAATAAAAAATATTTTTTATGCCACTAAATATGTACAAAAAAATAATTTTTTTGCTCAACTGTATTTCATAGATCTTTATTGATTTATAATTGTAAAATACCATACAATAACGAAATATCTCAAAATCGTCAACAATGCAATACTTTACATAGGGCGTGTCGACGTCACCAGCGCTAGCTAGTGTTTTGATAAGGAAACTAAACGTTTTATATCTCATTGGTTTGTTGTATGCTTGTAAAAGGCACATGTTTATTTATGATTTATCATCACACCCATGATATAGCATAGGGGACAGCATTGGTAAACCGAATCCAGCAAATCTCGATCATCAAGGTAAAACTTTTCCGGTGCCATTCCTGGGGGGCGATTACAAACATTATCTTCATCGGTATCGAGACGGTGTAGTTAACTTTTTTAATAACTCTATCTACCTCGGTTTTATTAGGTGATTCAATGGTAAGGAGATGAATGAGATAATGTGCATGACGACGAATGAAGCCGGCGTCCATCTTTGACGAACCAGTTCATTACTAGTCAAAGAGCGTACACAACTGTCAGCTAACTCATGATATTGTCAACTCCACAAAAGGTCAGGGTAAGTACCACGCATGCGTGAAGCTGCGATCGCATCGCTGCGATGGCAAGAAATACAAATGGAACATGCTTTCTGGGCTGGTATTCCGAATGCATTTACAGCGTACTATAACACGTATTTGGTACGTAAAAACGCGCTTTGCCGCACTATAATCGCGTCCAGAATACCAGGGCTGGTATTCCAAACGCTCTCGCGGCCGTATTATATTGTATTTACATACAAAATACACAAGAAAAACTGTTGTCTCATGCCACGAGAGTGATTCAGAATAGCACCCCATGCCTGGTTATGCCTCGTACACCATGGATGTGATTCTGCGTACTAAATATCTGTTACTTGTTCAAACTGTCTTAATACTTTCTTATTCATTTACGGAACTAAAATTGATAATTCGTTTATGGAATTTGGGAGTCAGCACACCCTCGAGTGGAACTATCAGATGACTGATCTTAGAAAAATAGTACTATAGCTTAGTTGATGGTACGTAGCTCTGTGAAATGTAATATAAGGAGTGTGCGTCTTTGCAGAGTGGTCAAGAAGAAAGAGAGCTGCTCTTGCAAAAGCAGGAGGAACTAAAGACTGAAAACTTGGAACTGAGGGAGACGCTGGAATCGACTGTCAAGGAAAATGAGAGGCTTCACGAGAGAATTATGTGAGTACAAATTATATATACCGTAAAAAAAAAATTGTAAAAATAAAGTGTACTAAAAAAGAACAATGGTTTGTTTTTTCCTTGTATAAAAAACAATTTGAAATTTGAAAATAAATCAATTGTGTACTATTTACTGTTCCTTCATTAAAAAATATATAACATGACAACATAATACTTTAATAAATTGTTAGAAATATTATTTACATTTACTGTCAGACAATATACTTATCCTTCTTCAATTCTTTCATATGTTGACTTTCGTGAAGTAAAATGCCTGAAATCTTTATCAATGCGGGTGAGATCCATCCGACAGAATTATTTAAGAAAAAATGGAGTTTCGAGATAGGTCGGAGATGTCTAGAGTATATTCTAGATAAAAATGATAATGAAGTTTGGAATTGTTGTGTGTTTTTCTACAAATGTAATAATAATTTTAAAAATGCTTTGGTCCGACTTCACTTTCATCGCTTGAGATAGTCCAGAGCCTGTGTAATATTTCCATCTAAAAAAAAAAAAAAAACAGTAGTATAATTATATTATTTATATAGCGGTTGAAATGCGATCTCTTAGATGAATGTGTGGGAAATCCATGTATGACAGGGTTACGAATGATGAAATCAGGCGAGAGTGTAAATCTGAGTCAAGTATAACTGATAAGATTAAGAAAGGGTCTCTGAGATGGTTTGGTCACGTAGAACGAATGGACGACGAAAGAATGATAAAACAAGTATATATGGCGAAAATGAACGGAAGACATGGCATGATCAGATAAACCAAAATCTTAAGTCTGGTCATGTCAAAAGCAGACAGAACCGAAGGGCATCTGTGACAAGATGTATAAATGCGGAAGAAGCTAGGAATATATGCCAGGATAGAGGTGTGTGGCGGTCCATTCTCTCTGCCTACCCCTACGGAAAATGGCGCGATGGTAGTAGTAGTAGTAGCAATAATTATATAACTAGTATGCATTGTTAAATTCTCCAAAATTTTTTTCATTTAATTTTTGTACTGCGTTATTTTAAAACCGTGTAAAGGAGTTTCTGGTATTCATTGAATCTAATTTATTATTTAAATTTATTTCAACAGAGAGGGAAAAAATTTTGAGAAGGGAATATGGAAGTCTAGGCATTTACAGGGCTTATGACCTGACCCTTCTCAAAATTTTTTCCCTCTCTGTTGAAATAAATTTAAATATGAACAACTCCCTAGGGAGGAAATCCAGCCAGTCTGCAAGCATTTGGACATAATCAAACATTGTCTAATTTATTATATTCATGGTGGAATGGGTTAAATTATTGATTTAGTTCGAAATAAAACATTTTTGAAATTGGAGTAAATAATTCCATTTTTTTTCTTAGATGCTCTATTTATATTTGACAGTTACATGTCAAAACAAGGATTAAAATGAGTTTTCTTTGAAACTATGTTTTGGTATTTTTACATATCGTCAGCGAAACTGCAATACCGCCTAAACTGTTTTTTTGATGAAAATGTTTCGCTGCAATAAACTATTTATAGCGACTAAGAGCCGTTAGTTTTAAATTATTGCTATTTTTATTCATAATGACAGTCTTTCTGATACTCCAGCGGTATTTTCGGTTGATTAAAATCGTAAGTAAATATTACGATTTTTAGGTTCCTCTGTCAAAAAATTCAATTGATAGTTATGCGGTATTTCAGTATCACCGACGATATCGCATAGTACATGAAAATCAACACATCGTCGGTCGGCGTGCATTACTGCCAATTTACTAAATCAACGTTTTTCAGGAGACAGAAAAAACTCTACAAATTAAAACTAAAACATTTTTTACTCCGATCCACGGTACTGTTCTTCTTCAGAAAGCTCACCTTTTACTGGTCCCACGCATATTGTATGACTAGGGAACATCCAATAAGATATATAAATCCGTTAATATGAAAATATAATTTTTGTCAAAATTGTAGATTGGCGGTAACGCACGCCGTATCATTGGTAAAACATCAATGTTTCATAGTTACATTGTCAATGTGAGTCGTTCAGCTTCAAAGATGTTGGGATTTGTAATACATAAATCTAAACACTTCGCAGAATTGAATATCATGTATATCATGAAAACTTTTGTATACAACTTTAGTGCATGCATTCTGGAGAGTGGTGCGGTGGTGTAGGGGCCTGAAGAAGCCAATTATAAACGAATGGTTGAGAGAATATAGAATAAGTTTCTTTGTTACCTGTAAATGAGAGAGTACTCTTGGTATCACAAGTTTGCGGGCCAGAACATTGCCTCCCTTACGGTGGCGTTTAAACTTCTGAATGTGTTAATTTATAATCCCAACATATTAGAGGGTATAAAATTATATGTACCGAGCAACTATTTAAAATCTAGGCAACACAGACCATTTGAATGTAGTTATGCAGAAAGCAGCCTAGTCCACAATTTAAAAAAAATGAGATATTGATGTTATCGGGTGCAGTAAGGTCAATTCTATGTTCTGCTAAAAACAGCCAGACCGCTTTCATACAAAAAACTGCGCTGAATCTGCCTAGAGTAATCTCAATAGGGCGATAATTTATGAATTCTAAATGCCTAGAGTAATCTCACACGTGAAAATTTATGAATGCCGGCCTAGAGGTGATTTCCGGACGCCATTTGCTCCAGTAAGGAAGCGGACATGGAATTAATGATTGCTAATTCAATGCTCAGCCAGTCGTATTGTTTTCAAATATGGACATTCTTATATTATACGTGTGACTGTTTCTGCCACCAGGTCAGCGGAGTGCACAATAGAGAACAGTAACGGTGAACTGAAACTCATGCAGCAGGAGTTGACTTCTGCGCGAGAACTGGCGGGAACGAGACACGCTCAATTGCAACATGTATCAGATCTATTGGATACTGCCAATTCAAAGGTATATTATAATACACATATTTATATTGATACAAAACTATCATTATTATCTCAATTCATTGCAACAGAGAGGGAAAACACCTTTGAGAAGGGATTATGGAAGTCTAGGCGTTTACAGGGCTTATGGTCTGTTATCAGCTGGTTTAAGTTGCCACTTTACACACAGTGTAACATTCACCGTTCTGCCCATTGTTAAACATCCACATTTTTTCAACTCTTCCTTCTGTCGAGTTTTGTGAAGCAAAAGAGCTGAAACCTTTATTGATGTGGGTTCATCTGGCTGAATTATTTCCGTTAGTTGAATCAACAATGTTTGGAGTGTCATTATTATTGAATTATTGAATTATTGGCATGTTCAAACATAAGCAGAATGGTAAATGTTACACAGATACTTAAACCAGCCAATGACTAGACTAGACATTCAAACTCCCTTCTCTAAAATGTTCTTCATCTCTGTTGTAATGACTCTCTAGGGAGTGAAATTCAATCTTTGTCTACAAACATTTAGACAAACTCAAAATATTATTAGTATTTAATTGATTTATATAATGAAATGAACATGCAAATTAATTTAATTTGTCCGTTGTTGATTTGTATTGGCTAAAATGCATTTAATGTCCAGGTTTGATTCCCTATGATCGCATTAATTAATTGCAGTTTTTATTTAAAAAAAACACATTCACTGAGTTTTTTTTTTACAAAAAAATATAGTATTTCAAGTCCCAATTAACCACTTTTGCGCAATTTGTCATCGGGTGCTCAAACATATATTTATATTTGACTTAAAAAGCCATTTAAAATGGATACAAATGCAAAATGTCTAAGGTATACTTTCATTTAAATTATTTATTGACAATTCTTGATGGAATTCCATTGTAATGATGTAATAACTTATATTTATAGTCTGAAGATGCCCATTAGAGGGTGAAAGCGCTAATTGGTCAAAATAAATAAGTGGAAGTGTACTAAGTATTTTTTAAATCAATAACTTATATTTATTTATTTATAAACCGCCATTTACATAAATGTAGTATAAAGAGTGCTTAAAAATAAAAATGTAAAAAATCGAGTATGAAATATTAATTTACTCGTACTGTACACATTATTAATTACTTTAAATACATATATATTTTAAAGAAATAATATATGTAAATATAAGTTATTACATCATTCTAAGGTATACGATAATAAAGTAAAATTTAGGGTTTACTTTAAATTGAAATAAAACATGAGTGTATGAGATATCATTAATATTTTTATTTTAATTGAATGAATATTCAATTACATGTGAAAGGAATATGAGAATGGCCGCGGAGAGGTCCAATTTTTGATGACTACCGCATACATCAGGCTCGATATCATTGATGGCATTGCTTATGTTGACTTTTAAGGCATCAATCATCTGTGGCTTATTCACATAGCCAAGTGATTAAATGTAGCCCTACAAGAAATAGTCCAATGATGTTAAATCACACGATCTTGGTGGCCACTTGACGTCGCTGAAACACGAGATCACCACGCTGTCAAATTTGTCATGTAGGAGATCCATTGTTGCGTGTGCTATGTGGCATGTAGCGCCATCTTTTTGGAACCATATATCGTTGAGATCCATATCTTGCAATTTAGGCCACAAAAAATTGATTGATGTAGTGCCAGATCTTAAAAGATCGAAAGTTTAAAAGAAAGATAGATCCATATGCTAACAAGTTCGCCGTTCCATATTTTCTATTCTATAGTTAAATAATTTTTCCTTTTTTTCTTAGATCGCTGTTTTGGAGAGCAACCAATCGGGGGGGGGCAGCGGGCAGCAGACGGCAGCGCTACAGAGGCAGAATGAATCCCTTCAAGAGCAGTTGGCTGCCTCCCGCAGGCAACAAGAGAGACTAACGCATCTTTTCTCACAACTGCAGGAGGAAGCATTGGTAAGGTTTTTTTAACCAACAAACAGACAACAAAAAAAAAATCTTACAGAAAACGTAATTTTACTTTGTAAATAAATTGAAATAAATTTTAACGTCCCAATAGAATACGGGTCCAGGTATTTACCCTATTTAGACAGTCAAAGTAATTTCATATTAATTTAATACAGTAAAACCACGTTTTTAAGTTCTGCCACTTTTTACGCTGATATGTTTAGGTGCTATTTTTTTCCATACATTCTCATTCAAATATCCCCCCAACTAACGTTTTTTACGTTTTTCATAACCCCGGTTTTACGTTGAAAAATTATCAAAACTCATTCGATCTGTCAAAAGACACGAGCTGCGCACTGCTGCGTGAATGGAGAATAAAATCGAGGTAAATAAAAAAATATGTAAATTATTGTCTCACTAAATTCAAAGTAGTAGTGTCTAATTTTGACATTTTACTAAATTGTCACATGCAGTTGACGCATGTCTAGGAAGAATAAAGTCTTTACACCAATAAATTACGATGAAGAAAGTTTGAAAAATCGGTAGTAGAAATATTATTTGAAGTTATAAATATAATATAGAAAGAAGATAGATTAAACAGTTATCATAAAAGTGTTAAACAATTTTGCTGCGATGTAAATGACAGTTGAAATTTTGTGGTGCCATACTAAAAAAAGTGATAATGTATAAATACAATTTCCCAGTATTTAAGGGAAAAAATCATTGTATGCATTTATGCAAATGCAAATGTTTATTTTTGTGTTTTTAAGGTTAAGTACCTATATAAAATTATTTAAACATGTTTTTTTTTTAAATCCAATTAAAAAAACACACTGTATTATTGATTGATTATTGATTTTTAATGAAATCATAGTTCAATAATCCCCAATTATGACTGTTTTAACAATTTTTCTGCAGTTTTTCATTTCCTCACTTAAGCATTTTCCTCAGTTTAACACTTTTTTTTTGCTGCTCCCTTGAAAAACGTAAAACAAAGGTTTTACTGTAATTGTATAATAAGATACATAAATAAATATCTCTGAACAGGTTGCAAGAAACAATGCCAAAGCTACCATCTCTGACCTGGAGTACCAAGCCGAGCAGATGAAGCAGGAGAAGGCGTCCGTCCAGACGGAAATACAAGCCCTTCAGGACAACAATAATGATCTACAGCTGCAGGTACGAAATTCGGACAATCTCAAAGTACTGTTGAAACTCAATTAATATCGCAGCTACCCAATTTATGACAAAAAAATATTGTTTTTGTCTGAGCGAAACTGACAGAAAGACCCTTTGTTTTTTAAACAGTTTTCGGGTATGTGAAGGGAGTGCTTCCACCAAAATTCCCACTTTACTTGTAATTAGATGTCTGGCTAATTAATTGGAAGATTGCTATGAAATATGAATGTCAACAAATTACAACAGGGATGGAGAATACCTTATATAAAGGAATATGGAAGTCAAGGCATTTACAGGGCTTATGACCTGTCATTGGCTGGTTTAAGTGGCCACTTTACACACTGTGCAACATTCACCATTTTGCCCATGTTTCAATATCCATATTTTTTTAATTCTTCCATTTGTTGATTTTAGTGAAGTTAAAGAGCTGAAACCTTAATTGTCGTGAAGAGATTCATCTGACTGAATTATTTCACATACTAGGCAAGGCCTGAAAACAATTTTCCAATTTTTAAACTTCTTCTTGGACCAGTTGGTTTTATTACAATATTTTAGTTTGTCCAAGGCTTTTGTCTACAAACATTTGGACAAACTCGAATATTGTAAATATGAAAATATATATATTTTTTTAAATACATATTTTTTTCTTATAATTACGTAGAATATTCAACAGATGTTCAGCTCGATATATAAAAATAAATTAGAACACAGCTATCTAACAAGATTTACATCTGTTGATGGCCTAGTAGTACCAAAATTTAAAAATAAATATGGACAACGTACGTTGGATTATATTGTTCCAAAAGTATTTAATTTGTTGCCACTTGACATGAAAACATGTCATAGTAAAAATAAAATTAAGTTTCTATTACGTAAATGGTTAGTAGATAAAACGTTCCTATATTGATTTATTATTTATGTAGTATTTATGTAATACATTTTTTAATATTCTTTACTTATTATTATTTTTTTTACATATATACATTTTTTGAAAAAAAAAAAAAAATTTATCCCTCATTAATTACATTTTTGTTATTTTCTTGGGTTAACCTTTTCTTTTCTTTTATTACTTTCTTACTTTCTTATTTCATTTACAAATGTAAAATGCTAGATCTTAATTTTAATATGTACTTTTAATTTTCTTACTATTTTTTTATATTTTTTTTCTGTAGATATGAATTGAAATTCTAGATTTACTTTACCTTGTTTAATTTATTTTCTTATCTTGTTTTGATTACATTTATGAGCACACACTATTTATATATGTGTCTATTATTTTTTTTTCTTTCTTATATTTAAAATATATTTAAGTAAATTACTATTCTTTAATTTTAATTGTATTATTTTACTCTATTTTCTTACTTAAAAAAAAAAAAAAAATCTTTAAACTATTTTTATGTTTATTATTTTATACGTATACAGTATTATGTCTGTACTCTTCTTATTTGATTATTAATTAAAACTAATGTCTGAGCACCCGATGACAAACTATTATTGAATAGTTTATCGGGACAAAATATATCTTAATACTTTGTTTTCTTCATAATGTATTATAATGTAATAATATGTATATTTTATTGAATAAAGACTCTAAAAAAAAAAAAAAAAACATATGAATATTATTATTCTTTAAATAAGATTCATTGAATCTCTTATAATCGTCAATAAAATTATAACTATAAAATATAAATCAATAAGTATTAATATAATGTTAATAAAATTTGTATAAAACCACTCACCGACTTATCTGTCTACCGGTTTCGAGACGTAACCCGTCTCTTCGTCAGGACAACAACACTACACCAACATGCAAATACCACTAATTACTAATTTTAGTTCTAATCAAGAACATCTCTTTCCATGACCCACTTTTCAGGATATTTTTGAATGATGTGATTGGTAAAACTTCTCATGTCTCTCACATTATTAGTAAATACATTGCATAGTCTACGAGCGAACAAGACCGCAAGTCTCTGTCCTAATCTAGTTTTACAGCGGGATACTTTGATTTTAAGATTAGGCTTCTGACCGGTTTTAATTACGAGTATTGTTTTAATTTTCCAACAGTGCCAGTGTCTGACGGAGGAGAAGAGAACATCCCAAGCCACCTTGGCAGACGCCCAGCGGGGCACACTGGCGGCCGAGCAGAGGCTCCGGGAGGCGCAGGCCCGGCTCAATGTTGAGATCACAGAGAGGGAGAAAGACGTAAGTTTTGCGTATAATTCTATACTTTCTAGTCTATATTTAGATTAAAACTGTCCTCAAACAATGATCCATAATTGTGCAATGTTAGTAAAAAAAAAAATTTTTAATATTGTATTAAGTAACTAGACTAAAATTGAAATCATTGTTGATTTGTTGTTAATCAACGATTTCAAAATTTTTGTTTAGAATATTCCTGCTGAAATTTAAAAAAAAAAACTTCATCGAATAATTAACAGATCGTCATCTTAGTTTGTTTTGGTCCAACAGACCATTTTTAACAAAGTTGGTTAAAAAAGAATGGTGAATTTTACAAAGTGGCCACTTTAATCTGTTTAAATCACATTTGAAGAAATATCTCCTTTCTTTTCCTTAATCTCTCCTCCTTTCCTGTTTCCTCTTTTTCCTTTTTCCCATTGAGTAATGGTATTGATTTAAGATAATTTTTACACAAATACATTAATTTATATTTTCATATATCTTTAGCTTTTTTATTTTCTAAAACATTTAAGTTTGTACGTTGTTATACCCTATGGTGGTATATGAGATCAGTAATAAGACTTTATGTCGTTGACTGTGGTTTATTATAAATACTTATTATGCTGTGGTTAGAGAGCGACTGTTTACAAGGAAAGACAAATCTAGAATGACTTGCCAAGCTGTGTGGGTATGCAGACGACTGTAGATATATTATTGTTACCAACAATATACCTACATTCCTTACATAAGTGAAAATTCTTGATGGAAGTTCATTGTAATTTATTATAGAAAATAAAAGACGAGTCATACTTCAATCCACAAATTTGGAAAATCCAGTGACCGGTGTCATCGCTTTCGCGTCATTGACCAGTCTCGAAGACGTCCCAAAAGCGATGAAACTGGTCACTGGATATTCCAAATTTGTGGATTGAAGTGTCACTCGTCTTTTATTTTCTATAATATTTTTTTATGTTTTGTAACTTGAATTATAAAAATAAAACTTTTATCTTATTGGTTGGTTGGAAGAAATTGACATTTGGAAATAAGCCTGCCAATGTACAATTAACATTATTTAAAAAAAGTTAAATAAAAAAAATAATAAAAAAATGACAGGTCATAAGACAGGTATAAATGCCTAGACTTCTATATTACCTTCTCTTAAATGCTCTCCATCTCTGTTGTAGTATGTTAATATTAACAGCTACCTCGGGGGTTGAATCCGGTTCATGTCTGCAAAAGTTTGGACAAACTCGAAGCATTGTTGTTAACTAAATATTATCATAATTCAATTTACATATTTGTTTTTCTAATTGTTTCCGAAATGGCTGTAAATTGCTTTTATTAAAATAAATAAACATTATGCATAATGGTCAGCCAAATATATTTTCTTGTGTGGGTTTTGGCTCCCATATAAGGGAGCGTGTAGGATGTTAATTGCCACATTTATATTCATATTTTTTATTGTGATATCATCGCAAACTGACTCGGATATTTTTTCTTTGCATACTAAATTTGGGGCCTGCTCTAAGTAGGCACATTTTTTCAAATGCCAATTATTGTAAATATATACACGGGTATACACAAGTAGAAGAAGACCGAGGAAGACATGGCATGACCAAATCCAACAAATATTTAAAATGGACACGTCAAAAGTTGGAATTTTCAGCACGCAAAGATGTATGAATTAGGCATGGGTAACTCGAGATTATTTTTTGAGCTGCAGGTCAGAACGCAGCTCAAATACTTGAGCTGTAGTTTTAAACCAGTTCGCAGATCAGCTCAAATCATTTTAAGCGACTGTCGTGCGTCACTAGCTCAGGCCCAAGGCGGTGAGTCAAACGATACATGTCGCACCGTTCACCGAATCACCGATAACGCGCTGATGATTCGAACGTAACTCACGATGAACCGCTGTGAGCCACCTATTAGGAGTTTGATCTGCAGCTCAACAGCTCAAAGTGTTGAAACCGTCTTATTGAACCGATTCAAAATTGAGTTACCCATGCCCTAGTATGAATGTAGAGGAAGCGAGATCTGTATGCAAAGACACAGTGATATTTTAACAATTTTCCAATTTTTATACTTCTTATACCAGTTAGTCAATTCAACAATGTTTTGAGTATTTCCAAATGTTTACAGACAAGCTGCATTTCCTCCCTAGGGAGTTATTTAGATCTAATTTTTTTTGCAACGGAGAAGAAAAACTTTTTGAGAAGGAAATATGGAAATCTAGACATTAACAGGGCTTATGACCTGTCATCGGCTGGTTTAAGTTCCCACTTTACACACTGTGTAACATTCACCATTCTGCCTATGTTTAAACATCCGCATTTCCATATTCCCTTCTCAAAAAAAGATTTTGTCTCTGTTGTAATAAATTTAGATCTTAAGTTATATGAAATAAATATAAATATAAATACAGATCTTATTTAAATTAAATATCCCAACTAGAAACCTCAGACAAAACTTACTCTTTCATACCGATAACCATAGAACTAACTATGGTTTTCATTCCAATATGCCCAGAATTCTTACGTCTGCCAATAAACATACCAGTCTTGATTTCTTTGAAAACAAGTTGTCTTCTTTCAAACAATCACTGAATCAAATTCAATTATAAACACCCCTCTCCCGCTTCCACTCCCACAAAGTCTACTGTATACCATTGAGACTTTCTACTTTTTTATAATTTTCTAGGTATAAATATGTACTTAAAAATGCGTATATATAAATAAATAAATAAATGTGTCCTTACGAGTTGATCCTATAAGAAAAAAGTTCACGATTGTGTTAAAAGTTTGTTTTAAGTTATAGTCAGCTTTATCTTAGGAAGTGTTGATTAATAAGCTTCCCAAGAGTGGAATTTCCTGTAATAATTATGAATTGGACATTTTCCTCGTGTGTGACTAAAATTTTAATTAACCTATTATCTTTATCTTTAAATCAAATCAGTCAGCATGTCTGTGGTGAAAGTATACCAGAACACTGCCTTTTGCATAATATTATATATTCAGTGTACAAAGAATGATGTCATAGGATGTCGATATGGGTGGCGATGCCAAATAGGATGTGGTCAGTGCAGTTTGTTCATCGTCATTCCCTTTCCGCACCTAATGGTGCATGGGGCACTGCATTGGTACACCAATCGCGGTGTTTTTATTTATTTTATTTTCTTTTATTTAGAAAACATACAGTACAGTTACAAAGTTTCATATTTTACACAGTTAGACTTAACTCTAATAATAATAATAATAATGTTTGGATAATTTATATAGCGCCATTTTTGTGAAAATCACCTCAAGGGCGCTGTACAATAAATAAATATCCCAACACGTCTTGCAGCTACAGAGCGCATGGACGGTTGGGATTCTAGTTCCTCGTCTCCAATTATGATATATATGAGCTAGATAACAGAACGTCTTGCAGCTACAGAGCGCATGGACAATAAGAAATCTAGCCCCTATTAACATTTTTATTTTTAAAATTTTTATTTGACAGTGAAGTTTCCAGTGAAGTTTCCAAAAAAGAGAAAGAAAATAAACATAAATAGAAGTTGTTTCAAAATTAAAATTAAAGTAAAAAAAATAAGAAAATTTGTAAAAGTAATTAAAAGTTAAGAATTAAAATAAAGAATGAAAGACATGCTCAGATGTAAAAATAAAAGAAAATAATAATAACATTTTTTTAAAAAGGAAAAACATAAATATACAGATACATATTTTGATCGTTTTCGCTACACGAATGTAAGATGATCAGTCTTACGCTTCAGGTGCCAGTCCAGGGATTATGAAATACTCTCGTGTAAAAACACCTTTTTTAAATAAATATTTCATGGCAACCGTATCAGGAATCGAACCTGAGACCTCTTGCATGGTAGGCAAAAGCTCTGACTATCACACTACGAGGTGGACTATTCTACGTGTGGTTTTATTTGAATTGTTGATTTGGGATAAGCTTTAACTTAATAAATAATTGGGTTTTGGTCCCGTGGCTAGTGTCGCGAACTCTTGGATCAGAGGTCCGAGGTTCATACCCCGCTCTGCTACAACATGGTTTCCGTTTCATAATAGTGAGTTATGTACAACTCGTTGAAAATTGTAAATCATTAAAATGCAAATATTTTTTTTTTTATAAGAGCATAATTTTTTTCAAGTATTCAGAGGGAGCTTGTTCTGACTGATAAAATATTATTTAAAATTGTGATTTTACACTAGAATATTTCGTAGTCCCTAAACTGCTACCTGAAGCGTAAGACTGACCACCTTACCTTCATGTAACAAAAATGATCAAGATACGCTGCGATTGGTGTACTAATGCAGTGCCCTATGCACCATTAGGTGCGGAAAGGGAATGATGATGATGATAATGTTCTGAATGGGACTTTAAGAATATTTTTTACGATGGTTTTATCTTGCAGTAGGAAGTGGAAAAGTACAAAAATGATCGAGAAAGATCTCAGACGAGGTCAAAATAGTGTCCTGTTAGGTGAGGCCTGGTGGGCCATGTGATTGAGGCCCAAAGAGCCGAATTTCGCATCATATACTGCTAGTTTATCCAATTTCCATACATTACAGTATCATCATAATATGTACCTCACGGATGTAACTGGTTATGAAATGAATAATATGTATATTAATTTTTTTATTCATAACATAATATGACATCTCAGCTTTGGTGACTCTGCATTTTATTTTGGCTTAAGTGACTAAACAGTTCAACGGAGGACTTGGCAAATTATTATTTCTTATAAATGTAATTTTATGGTAACTTTATTTGAAATTACGTTTGATACGCCCATGGGGGTTTTGCATGGTTAAGTACATCATGATATACACAAATAATATACCCATACAAAAATAAAAACACAATAGTAAACAATACATTCTTCATTAAATTCCTAATTCATTATTTTTAATAACACAGGACTTGATCATCAACGGCGAGGTATAAAAAAAAATCTAAATCATCACTGTATCGATTGGCAAGCCGGCGGCTTACTTTCGTATAATACACCGGAACCTCGCTTTATACGGTTTTGAAATAACATGATCCAATTTTTTAAATTTTGTTATTAATTTTGTTTATTTATAAATAAAAGTATTCGTTATTGGAATGCCCTACATCACTCTTTTACTTACTTGGCATATAATACTTTTCAAAGTATTTCGATGTCATGTTATATTAAAGGAAAATACTAAAGTACAACAAATAGTAAACAATTTAATTTTTTTAAATCCCAAATCGATCTTTATACAATGAAAAATGCTATATCGGTAAAACTCAATCAAATAAAAATCGGTGGGTCAAAAAAAACATAATTGGTAGATTCATCATCAGCCTGAGTGTCATTGAAAATACTGTCAAGTAAAATTATTTTTTTTTGTTCTTGTTAGTAGATTTTTAATTTCTGTAAAAACAGTTCATTGCATTGGCCACGTCACTAATACGTCACAATTCGGTTCAATTTTGAACTTTGTTTGTGACCGTTTACATTGAAATAGAACATTGTCACAAATCTCGATGTCACAATTGTCGAGGCCAAACATGTCGCATTTTTGTAGAGACATATTTTTTAACATTTTTATTTTAAAAGTTATGTATGAAAACATTTTTTGAAAATACAATTAATTTTTCTAAATCCATTTCACATATTTTTATTGGTATTTGTAGTATGTGATATTTTCCTATTGTAGATGGGAATTAGGAGGATTACTACAATCATGAATATTAAAACACGGTAAATATATTCTCTATGTTTCTTTAATCGTTTCTAGTTAGAATATTTGAACATAGACAGAATTCCGAAGAATGTAGGTTTTGACCCGTTTGTGGTCCCGTGGTAATGACTCAAGTATCAGAGGTCCGAGATTCGAACTTCACTCTAGTTGCGGAACTTAATTCCAATTTTGATTGCACGGTTATTTAAAACCAGTTTTGTTTTGAATACTTCAAATATTGTATAAATTAATACAAGTGAATTTATAGCTAATGAATTAGGTAATTATATAGGCAGTGTTTCCTCTTTAGTAAAAGTCTATGTGGAACATTACAGCACCCACCTGTGAATCACCAAAATCCCATTCACAAAAATGTGCCAAAACATGACTCAACAGCTGACTTGACCTCCCATGCGCCACAGAACCGAATCTGAAATTTTGAAATACAAAAAAATAGTATTACATAAATAAAAGTTTACTACCTAAATAACATTATGATATGTTTACTCGTACATAGACGTATGACAGGTGATAAATAAGCTTAGAAATAAATATTGTTCTTATATATTTCAATATAAATATGAACAAACCTTTTGAACTTTTTTAAAGATGGTGAATGGTAATTATATTTATTTATTTATGCATTTCATAATATATACAATTTTTTGTTCACTTTGCCCAGCTGTATGAAACAGTACTTATGATTTTCTTGTTATATTACTTTAAAATATTTTATTATTTAATTTGTTTTTTACATTTATTCTTGAATTGTTGAAACTTTCTACTAAATATGTTGTATAATGTTTACGTTAATTTTTTTTAATGTAAATCTAGTATAATTTTCAGGTTTAATTTTTTTTATAAATCTTGGGTTAAAGGAAATTTATGTTTTAAAAAAAAAAAATTAAGCCAAATATGTTAGTATTATAAATTTTTGTAAAAGGCAGATTGCCGTTTATGTTAATAAAATAAAAAATTGAATAAACAAAATGTACCAAGTATACACAAAATATTTGACGATTAATGTAAATTTACCAAAATTTGCAAAAAATATAAATTCTCCAATAAATGCAAATTCATGGAAATTTCATAATAATTACGTATTCAGCAGCAATTTTAAAGTATTTACTAATTGATGTAATAACTTATACTTACATATAAGTTATTCATTTAAAAAATACTTGGTACACTTCCACTTATTTATTTTGACCAATTAGTGCTTTCACCCTCTAATGGGCATCTTCAGACTGAAATGAAATATTTACTAATTAATGCAAATTCACAAATTAAAAGTAAAATTTATCAATATTTATAAATTTATCAAAATTCATTAATCAATTTATTTATTTATTTATTTATTTACGGACAAAGTCCATTATAAACATTACAATTAAAAGAAATTTTTACAAAGGAATAAAAAAATATAAGGAACAGAAATAAGCAGCAAAGACAGATGATAGATTTTTTAGATTAAGTAAAAAGCATAGGCTAACTATACAGATTCTTTAGCTGATTTGTAAAGAAAGACATCCTTACACCATAATAATCAAGATCTTGATGATCGTTCACCCGCCTGATCATTCTGGGCAAAGGCGACTGTGCACCATAATTGGTCCTGTAGTGACCGAGGAAAAGCATTTCATTATTTCTTAGTCTACGGGTGGGAACGTTAAAAAGAATCTTTTGCAAAATTTCAGGGGCATCAATGAGACAGTTCATAATTTTATACATGCAGATTATATCTGCAATGCATCTGCGTTTTTCAAGACTTGATATGCTTAAAAACCTCTCCATATCAGAATATGAATAGTCTCCTCTTTCCAATCCCATCTTCCATGCAATTTTTCTTATAAAACGATGTTGAACTGATTCAAGGCGCTTGATATGAACAGCATAATGAGGGGACCAGATTACAGATGCATATTCAAGAATAGGGCGAACTAAAGAGCAATAAAGTGTTTTAAGTGTAAGCATACTTTGGAAATCAGACGTAGTTCTATTAATAAAGCCTAAAATTTTTAAGGATCTGTTTACTATATTATCAAAGTGTTCCAGAAAAGTTAGTTTATTATCTAGGATCACTCCAAGATCTCTTATAGAGGTGACAATCGAAAGAACTTGGCCATTAAGTTTATAATCAAAAATAAAAGGATGTTTACATTTATGGTATGAAATAATTTTGCATTTATCGATGTTAAGTTCCATGTTATTAGTTTTGCACCAAGTATGAAATGCATTTATGTCTTCTTGGAGTCTGACACAGTCATCAATATTTTTAATTAGCTTAAGTATCTTGTTATCGTCAGCAAAAAGCCAGAATTTTGTAAAAGAAAAAACATTAGCAGCATCATTAACAAACAGATTAAATAGAAGAGGGGCCAAGTGGGCACCCTGTGGTACACCAGAAGTTACTAGGAAGCTATTTGATATGAAGTTATTGATTTTTACACTTTGTTTTCTATGTGAGAGGTAGGAATCAATGAAAATTTAACAGAATCAATTATAATAAAATGCAAATTCACCAACCAATGCAAATTTTCTATTATTTACTAATTAATGCAAATTCACAAGTTAGATTTTCGGTTTAATTTTTTTGTTCGGTATGTCCGAGAAGTAGCTCATTATAACAGTGAATAATTGTATGGAGAAAACCATGAACTAAAATGTCAACTAATGTTTCCTCGTTACATCCGAGATCTCCCTATTTCCGTGATCGTTATAACCGAGTTTGACTGTATCTATGTTTTGTATTTATTTTCTCACTGAGTTCAGCCCTGGATTAAGATTTATTTATTTAAATGCGAACTCAATAAGGTATAACATTACCATATATTTATATTTATCAATACACTGTGTATGTCGTATTATACACACACGTACGTAAACCTATTTACATCATGTACATATTTTGCCTTTTGTTTCACACGCACAACAGATTCCGTGCATGTGTGCGTATTTGTGTACATCCGTATATGAAGAATAAGCACGTTTGTGTGTCACCCGTGACAGTGTGTGCGAGGGAAATTGGTTACTAGGAAAGATCACCTAATGACTAATTTACAATGTCCAGTTATTGTTTTGATTCGTCCGAGAACAGTGGGGTTATGTGGGCAAAATATTTTCATAATAAATTGTGTTGATTTTAATTGTGTTTAATGTAATTGTAATTTTGTAGTGCAGTTGTGATAATAAAACTTTGTTGGAAAAGGCAAGTTCGAAGTGCATTTTTTTATATTATATTACATCGTCAACGGAAATTCGAAGCTCTGTTTTGTCCTATGGGACAAAGGGTTCAAAAGAGAGGAAAGAAAATTAATTTTAAAATTATTTCTTGTTTTTGTCAATGTAATAATAGTTGACTGTTATAATACTTAATGTAAGAAGTATATCCCGAAAGTATGTTCTGTTTATATTTCTTGCCATTGTGAGTTAGGTGACTGTTGTGTGTGCTTCGTGGTGCTTGTTTGAAATGCCAAATAAAATACAAAATCCTGCCTATTGTGAGATAAGTCCTGTAATTTGTTTCCTTAATGCGAAGGATATTAAACCAGTCCACATTCATCAACAGATTTGTAAGGCGATAAGCGATTCAATGGCAAGGAGATGGGTGAGACAGTTTAATGAAGGGCTTGATAATGTACACGACGATAAATGAAGTGGGAGTTTCGTTGATTTGTGATGAACAGGTTTATAAAGTTGGTGCAAAAATAAAAACTAAAGTTTACAATGTCTGCTCTATGGAATTGACCCAAATTACAAGATCCATTTTTCTTGAAATTGTTTATGAATATCTGGATTTTCAAAAACTTTGTGCTCAGATATAGCGGCGGGATTTTAAATTTTATTTGGCATTTCAAACAAGCACCAAGAAGCATACACAACAGTCAGCTAACTCAACTCAGGAAATACAAACAGAACTTATTTTAGGGATATACCTCGTCGAGTTCATTGTTGAATAAAGTAGGCTGGGGTTGGAAGAGAAATCACACGGTATTTTTGTTTTTCTATAGACCGCAGAGTGGAAGCAGTTCCAGTCCGATCTGCTGATGACAGTCCGAGTGGCCAACGACTTCAAGACCGAGGCTCAGCGGGAACTGGAGAAACTCGTGCTGGAGAACAAGCTGCACCGGGAGAAGGTGCGCTCCCTGGAGACACAGGTGGACCAGCTCAAAGGTAAGGGAACTTAGACTATATGGAGTAGTAACCACAATCGGAAGATATGGAAGCTATATCTTCACAATGACTGTGTAGTTGAAGATAAATTCTCCCGAGCGATTGCGAAAACACAGTATCAATATTATGTTTCGATTATAGACAAAATATACAAAAATTAACTAAAACTACAGTAACGAGCGTTGAAATGTTTTCTGCTCTAAAAATGATTTGTTTGTGTTATATTCGATTTTTTCTTGTATTATTGATAGTTTTCAATTTCGTATTGTGAGGTGTATTTGTAGCATTCATGGAGGAAGATACAAAAATGTGTTTCAACTCAAAAATGCTGATTTTAAAGTTACCTAGTTGTTGTAATTACCCTGCGTTATAAAATGAGAGGTGTCCAAAAGGGTGAACTAAAAAATCAACTCATTACCCTGAAAACATTTTTTTCTTGGATTTGAATAGAAATGTCTTTTTTTGTGAAAACTTTGATTTTTTTGTTAAATAATTTAACTACAACATACATAAAATAAATACAAGAGCGTCAAATAATTTAACTTGAGAACAACCTAGGACTAACAGAAAAATATATTTGTATTCGTTCTATCTTTGATCTTTGCAAATTTGACCATATAACCGAGTATCGCACGCAACTACACTGGCTCAGTATCAGGCATAGAAGAAACACTCACATTCTATCACTTCTTCACAATATTTTAAATAATCATACTTCGCCTGTTTATCTGAGAGAGCTCTTCCAACCTCTTTCACAGAACGGACTATCTCTTTGTTCTAGTAACGAGATAACCCTTTTAATACCCTGTCATCGCTCTAATTTTCTTGCCTCCTCTTTCACAGTAGTAGCCGCTCGATTGTGGAATAATCTACCCACTAATGTTAGAGACGCCCCTTCTTTATTTACATTTAAGTCAAGATTAAAATGTCACTATTTGTTCCTTTATCCTTCTTTCCTTCCCATCCCCTCTCCTCTCTTCATAGTAAAGTGTTAATTTTGAATAATCTTTGTTTTTATTTTTTTTATAAAATTGTAAGATTCAATATGTCCATGTATTTATAAATTTCTCAAACTGAACGGTTTGGGTAGGTAGGAAGAAATTGCCTTAAGGCAATATGCCCGCCCTTATATGTATATAAAGTGTCAAATAATAAATAAAAAGAAACAGTTGTGTGTATACAGCAATAAATTTTTACAATTCACTTTCTAATGACCTAAAAAATATACAAATCATATACGTGCTTAAAAAACACCTAAATAAAACAGTTTACAGCTTACAGCCCGTGTGACGAGTGATATGTGATGTTTTTTTATCGACTTTTTATTAAAACTATTGTGTTATTATATATAATATATCCTCGTACCAGCACTTTTGCTGATTGGGAATATTTCGTACAAATAAAATATGTAATGTAATGTAATATGTAAAGTTTTAAAAACTTTGTATTTTGTCATAAATAATACAATCTAAATCTAAAATAAAAAGTACACATCACCGCGCGTAAGAAAACATTTGTGTATACAATTTCCCTTAGCACTGAACTTCCTCGTTCAATTGACAGGAGTCGACAGGCGCAGTTGGTTAGACAGCCAACTGTAAAACTGGCGTCGCCAGTTGCAAGAAAAAATCCAAGAAAGGTTTTTTTCTTTATTGGTCTGGGTGATGTGGTGCATTTTTCATAACCTCCTTCCATATCTCCTCTTTCCCACCTGCTGACAAGCCTCTAAATAGAGGCTTAGCAACCCGTTCCTTAATAAAAAAAATAAAAAAAGTAAAATGTCTTCCAATTTTTTTGATAAACTTTGGCATTTACACTTCCATTTATGGAATGCCTGAGAGAGTCGTATTGTGGAAACATTTCAATGCCACTGTAGATCCCATCAAACTAATAATAATAATAAATTAGTGTGTTTTTAAAACAAATATAGGAAATTATTAGTTCATAAACACTTTTTTTTTTTTTTTTTTTTTTTTTTTTATACGCCTCCACTCGTTTGCGAGTGATTTTGGCTCTTAGAAACAAGAAAAAGAAATATAAAGAATATACGCTTCAGTGAACGACAAAAAAAAAACCCATACCCACGAAAAAATATAATATAATGTGAGGTAGTTAAAATCAGTATGAAAGAGTTGTGACAATAAAATATTATTACTGTATAAAGTAAACGTAAACATAAAATGAAATTTCGGGCCAAAAGTAAAGAGGGACATTCAATTAGACTTATTAATTAAATTATGCAAATAATATTTAACAAATTCAAATATTTTTATTATTTGTCCTTAGGAATTTAGTCAGAAGTAAATAAGTATCTAAATCATTCTGGGCTAGTAAAAATTTTACGTTAAGAGGGAACGTATTATATTCTTCACATATATTTTGAAGGAATTCACTTCTTTCGAAGAGGGGACAGTCAAAAAACAGATGATCTAGTGTCTCATCGTCATTTTCACAAAGACACATTGCCGAAGTAAAGACACCTATTCTCGATAAATGCGAGGCAACGAGACAATGTCCTATTCTCATTCTTGATATTAAAGAGATGTTCAATTTTGATTGCTTTTCGATTTCAAACCATGGTGTAACGGGGATGGAGCATTGAATACTCTTATAAAACAACCCAGTCGAGGAATTCTGCCAGAAAATTGTCCACTCAGATCTGATTTTATTAATTATAGTTGGTACACAATCGTCAGTAGGACGACTAAAGGAGTGCGGGATGCTTCCATGAAGGCATGCTTCCTTTGCTAGGTGATCAACTCTTTCATTTCCAGAAATTCCGATATGCGAAGGAATCCAACATAAGGTCACCTTGAAATTTCTCTCGAACGCAAAAAATATAAGATATTTCATTTCACAAATTAGTCCATCATTACTACCATAAATTCCAGATTTCAACTTTTTGATCAGACTTAGGGAATCAGTAAATATTATTGACATAGGAATCTCAAGGTGTATAACTTCCATTAAAGCCTCTTTTAGTGCAATGCACTCGGCAGTAAAAACTGAGGAATCGGAAGGCAGTATGAAAAGTCTACTTAATTGAAAAGTTGGAATATAAAATGCCGCACCACAACCTTGGGCTGTTTTAGATCCATCAGTAAATATAAATGTGGAACCAGGCCATTTTTCTTCTATATTCGCCAAGAATGTTTGGTTATTACCTTGGTGATTCAATCGAGCAAATGATTTATCAATACTTATATGTTCTTCTATTTGAGAGGAAAATATTAGTGCTTTAAATGGAGTAGAAAATATTGGCAAGTTGTCCCTGGGGTAAATTGTAAATACTGACTGAATATACTGCATGGACGAACACAATAAAGGAATAGATCTGCGAGCGTTTGTTTCATTTGTCATCTTTTGAGTTAGAATTGACAAGGATTTTATCAAAGGGTGATCCTCAAATTCAATTCGTTTCAAAACAAATTTTATTGCAAGATATTTCCTGCGCAGCAACAATGGGATTTCACCAGTTTCTACCTGTAGAGATACAATAGGTGAGGACCTCATCCCTCCTAAAATTAAACGTAAACTCTTTGACTGAATTTGGTCTAATTTTTTCAATTGATATTTTGGCAAAGGGTCAAAAAAATAACTGCCATAATCGAGATGACTACGAATCAATGCTTTATACAACATTTTTAAGGTCGACGGGTGAGCCCCCCACCACACTCGAGACACGGCTCGAAGAATGTTAAGGTTCCTCTCGCACTTTGCGACAACCTCTTCTATGTGTATATTCCATGATAATTTCCTATGGATAGTCATACCCAAGAATTTCACTGACTGCTTAATTGGGATCGGTATTTCCTGAAGTTTGATGCATATATCCGGTATTTTATGTTTATTGGAAAATATTACTAATTGACTTTTTGAGGGAGCAACTTCTAAATAATTACTGCTCAGCCACAACTCTAGATAATGCATTATTGTCTCCATTTCGATCGCACCCTGCGTTATGTTTTTATGGTGGAGATAAATAACAAAATCGTCAGCATATTGTAAAATTTTACTCATACTTGGGAGGGAACTATGTAGGTCTATAGTATATATGTTAAACAGCAAAGGGCTAAGAACTGAGCCTTGTGGTAGGCCCTTATAAACAGTACGCATAATCTTACCAGTAGGGGTTTCAACTACTAGCTCTCTCTGGGAAAGCATATTGAATATTATACGTGATAATTTTTTTGGAATACCTGACGTACAAAGCTTTCTTTCCAGAAAAGGGAGGTTAACGTTGTCATATGCACTTGCTATGTCTACAAAACACGCAATAGTGCACATTTGTGATGTCTTTGCAGATTGTATATCCACATATAGTAAAGCAATGTTATCTAGACAAGACTTTGCTTTCCTGAAGCCGAACTGAGTGTAGGGAAGGAGGCGTTCAGTTTCAACATGCCATTCTACTCGAGCCTTTATCATGTATTCTAGAATTTTCAGCATACAACAAGATAACGCAATAGGGCGATATGAAGAGCCTTTTGATGAACACTTACCAGGTTTCAAAATTGGAATAATAAGTTGTTGTCTCCATTTTATTGGGACCACAGAAGAATCGAGAACATTATTATATAATTTGAGAAGTTCAACGCGAAAGGAATGTGGGAAGTGTCTTATCATTTGATAAGAAATAAGATCTTTACCAGGAGTAGAGTCTCGTGCATGACTGATAGCTAAAGACATTTCTTCCAGAGTAAATCTCTGAGAAAGCCAACTTGGTGACACAACTTTTTGTGCTTCCGAAAATACTTCACATTCTTGAGGAACGTACGGGGGAGCTAGTTTATTTACAAAATCTTCAATCCAATCAGTAGAAGAGCTAGACAATGATGATAAGCACCCTTTGAATCGACGTACAGCACTCCAAATTTGAGAAACAGGTGTTTCTGGTGAGAGTGAGGAACAAAATTCACGCCAACCTTGACGTTTTTTGCGCTGAAGAGTTCTTTTAGCTAATGCTTGAAGTCTCTTCAGTTCTAAAAAATTACCCAAAGACATGTTATACCTATACTCACGCATCGCTTTTTTCCTATCAGAAACTATTGAAGTACACTCATCATCCCACCATGGGGGACACTTAACTTGCTTACGTTTTGCCGTTTTCTTGGGGATAAGTTTATCTGCAACTGAGTACACTTCATTAGTTATAAATGATAGCATTGAGTTTGTATCTTCGAGTTCAAAAAAAGGAAAGCTAACCGCTTCCAAGGCAGTTTCAAAATCTTTCCAATCAACCTGTCTCAGATCGTAACCTCTTGGCTGCCGGTTCAGATAAATTGAGTGTAAGGTTCGTTCGAAAGCAAGAATAATTGGAAAATGGTCACTTGAGTGTGAGTCGTCTAAAACCGACCATTTAATTAATCCCGCTAAGTCCGACGTGCAAATAGATAGGTCGACTGCGTTTTGATTCTGTGTGGGGGGGGCAAGACGGGTAGGTGACCTATCGTTAATTATGCATAAGTTAAGGCTATTCGTAAAGTCTAAGATAGCTCTACCACTAGAATCTGAAGAATTACATCCCCATGAAATTGAATGGGCGTTAAAATCCCCCAAAAGAATAAACGAAGATGAGAGCTTTGTAGTAATAAAATCGAAGTACGAACTATCAAAATGCATTTTTGGAGGGATATATATAGAAACAAAAGAGATTCCCGATATATCTATTGCAACAACTTGGTAATTTATGTGTGTTGGTATGGTGATGTGAGTGAACGGAATTTCTGATTTGATCAATAATGCTGTTCCCCCTCTACCATCAAGACGATCGTGTCGAACCGTCTTATAGCCAGGGATATTAAAAGTGAAATTTGGTGGAAGCCATGTTTCTGAAATTGCAGCTATGTCAACATTATGTTCTTGAAGTAATGATATAATTTCGGATTTGTTTGAAACAGCACTTCTGCTGTTCCATTGTAAAATAGTAAATTGTTTTGAGTTAAGTATCCACTTCACCGCCATTTTTAATATTATGAATTAGAGAGTTAATTATAGGAATAAATGAAGCAGCGTTGGACGGTTGATATGAATTAGGATTTGATATCAAAGTAAGTAGAAGTTTAGCAATAGAATCAATTAGACTAGAAATATTTGATGGAACAAGTTCTGATGATGTTGAATTCGATGAATTGTTTTGGGAATAAGCATTATTTTGAAGAGCACAGCCATCCGCAGGATTGGACGCCTGTCCATTCCGATAAGAGAGAAGTGATTCATGTTCCTTTGAATTCCATGCCTGAACATGTCTTGAATTTACAGCAGTAGACTTTATAGGAGGCGAAACCATTGTGATGGGAGTTGAAACGCGTTTAATATATTTGGAAGTTTTTTCCGCATAGCTAATGGTAGATGTGGGATGTAAATTGGAAGCTTCCTTGTACGTCACATTACCAGCGGCCATTGTATGCTTTATATTCTTTTGTCGAGTCAGTTCTGGGCATGAAAAACTAGAGGCACTGTGCGAGCCATTGCAATTTACGCATTTAATGTTTTCAGTCTGGCATACTTCTCCGAGGTGAGATTCCCCACATTTGTAACACCTAGGGATCGATCGGCATTGTGTTTTCGTGTGGCCAAAGCGGCAACATTGAAAACATAAAATAGTTGGAAAAATATATTGCTCCACTTTTAAAGAATTATGAAACAAATAAACGTTATTGGGTAATGTTTGCCCCTCGAAAGTCAAAACAATCGACTGAGATGGTTTCCATGTCACAGTTTCACAAGATTTATCTTTATAATTAAGACGTCGAGCCTTAATTACCTTACCACATCCATAAGGGACCTCGATTGACTCAATAATTTCTTCAATTGTAAGATCTGTGGACACACTTTTTACAATTCCTAATTTGGTTACTTTAAATGACGGTACATAGGCTTTCAGGGAGTTAGTAACGACAAAGTTTGATGTTAAAAAATTGTTTGCTGCAACGGCAGTCTTAAATGTCAAGGAAATTTTAAATTTGTTTTCCACTCTCACACCTCCTAATATAATGTTACTAATTTTGTTGGTATATAAAAGTTTACCAAAAGTGATAGGATGAAGGGGTTTTGAAGATTCTTGGTATTGAACGAACACCAAGAATGGGCCAGAAGCATTATCCGAATAGGTAAATGATGGAGAGGAAAGGTCGGGAGCAGGGAAAGGAAGTTTGCATGGTTGCAAATCAGGGGAACTGGGTGCCCTGGGTCTTTTTCTATGCTCAAGATCAGGAGGATCCCCAGGATCCTCCATACTTAAGCCTAAAACAACGAAATGCGAAAAAGAACGCAGTCACAGAAATTAAATAAAAATAAATAATAATCAAAAATCGAAAACTTGTCAAACGCTCCTCCCTCGATGTCGAGTTATAACTTGACTAATCCAGTACAATGCACCGAAGAAATATTGTTATTCACACAAAATTGTACGCGCTGATAACAAAACACACAACCGTCCACTGTCGATGCTACGAGACAACTCTTCTCATAAACACTTATCTACATTTAAGTTTCTACAGGTTTTCAGACATCAGGACACTTTTGAGAAAGCGATAAAGAAGTCTTGTCATTTCTGGTGCTTTTGATCTGTCATAGGCTTTAAACTTACTAGTGTATCATTTTACAGCAAAAGCACCACATAGCTACACTGTTTATTGCCTCAACATTTAATTTGTGGAATAAAATTATTGGTAGCAAATAATTTTGTAACAAATTACATTAATTTTTAATATGCTCTTATTTAATCACGTTAACACTGTCTGTTTTTGATTTACTTATTATTATTTTTTGTTTTACATAATACTTTTTTTCTATATGAACACCTCACCTGGGCACAACTCGTATTGATGCTATTATTTTCCCTTGACAATTAAAATTTATTTATTTTACCTTACATTCTCCAGGCTTCGCTTTCTATTTCTTACGTGTACTAATTCTGAATTAATAATTCTAAGAAATGTGTTTTCAATACATCCAATTAATAAAAGAATATGTACATGTCAGTCTTATTAAACTTATCTTATTGTCAAATGTCTATATTTTACTAATAGTTCAAATTATTTTCCCTTGACAATTAAAATTAATTTATTTTACCTTACATTCTTCCGGCTTCTCTTTCTATTTCTTATGTGTACTAATTCTGAATTAATAATTCTAAAAAATGTGTTTTCGATACATCCAATTAATAAAAAAATATGTACATGTCAGTCTTATTAAACTTATCTTATTGTCAAATGTCTATATTTTACTAATATTTCAAAGTTGTGACTTATGAATAGAAAGAGAAGCTGTTAATATTTTCATTTATTCTTTTACACCCCTTTTGCACAAATATAGGTGGTGCATCAATCGATTCTGTACAAAATAGCAGAAACGAAGATGATGACAGCTATAGCGTTTCTCCAAACCCTTCCCTAGAGCACATAGAACATCTCTCCAACTCCTCGGAGTCCCTAATGTCAGCGAACAGTTCCAACAGTGTATACTCTGCTATCAAAAACAAATACCTGACAAGAATATCTTCATTCTCTGAAAACGACGGGTTTATCGACGATATTCCCAAAGTTATTGGAGTCGATACAGCTGATGATGACTTGACATATTATGACACTCTTAAAATAAACCAACGACTTTTTAAAAAGAATAAAGACACCCCAAAAACTTCATCAATAAATTTGTACGATGACGATAAAACATCATCAGACGATGATGATGCCTACACTGCCCGTTCACCCGATAAAGTGAATAAACACAAAATTAAAGAAATATTCAACACAAATGTCATATATCGTAACAATCGCAGATATGATTTAAATTCTCCGACAAATGCTGGGTCTCCCATACGAAGAGGCAGAACGATTTGCGCCAGAAGATCGGCAGACTATTTTCAGAATAAACCTAAATCTTTTAGTACTGAAAATTTAACACAATTGTCATCTTTTCAAAGCGAGAAACTGCCTACCGCTTGGAGCCACGACCATCTTAATTCCACAGACTATTATCACTTGACTCCCCTGGTAGTTCAAGAACTATGCAGAGACTCGGAATTTAAAACAAGCCAATGCGACCCAGAACTACACACAATTAAAGAAGTCAATTTAGATTTGCACATTCCAACAAAGAATTCAGCTAATATCAATGAGCATGATTTAAGAACACCATCTATTAAATATGCTGAAAAAATTCCAGCAATTCATTTCCAAAATATGAATTTCCCAAACCATAAAGATGATCTTAATGAATCTTTGATTACACCTGCGACTTTACCAAAATCTTACGCTCTTGCAAATATCGACGCAGGGCTTGATGAAGTGGCTTTAAAATCTCCCACTAAACGATTGGAAAGAACTTCTTCCATCGAAAGTGAAGAATCATCTAATATTGCCGGTAAAAAACCTGTTCCTATTCCTAGAAAACTCTCGGGTCCGAGACTTTCATTCAGAAATGAGGATAAACCTCCTATCCCGCTTAAACCCGATTCTCTAAGCACTTCGGTTTCTCCTAAAAATACCCCAGATACGAACCAAACGGTTTATTTCACTCAAATTTTGTACAATTCGGGAGATCTAATGCCGGATTTGATCAAAACCTCCGCAAATTTAAAAGAAAACATATGTAAGGATTCTAAAAAAGATCTCGGTGATCTTACAGAGGTTTCCAAAGACTTAGTCAAATTAGAAGACGGAGTCAAAATAATACGAAAAGAAGTCGAAGATATATACAAAAAAACAAAAGAAGTCGAAACAAATGCAGACACGTTTTCAAAAACGGAACCAGCTATATCTGACGTTCAATTCCGGAAGTCTATACTAAAGTTTTCCAAGTCCCCCAATGCAAAGACTAAACATTTGTCATTTGATTTACCTGATGATGATGGAGACGAAGATATCCAAATTAGATCTAAATTTGAAACAGTGGAAGAAACAGATGGCGGTGTAGAAACGAAAAGAGTACTCAGCTTGCCTCTAGTCAAGAAAAAAATGAATGTATCTGGAAATGATCTAGTCAATAAATCTGATGATGCAAAAAAGATAATGGAAACAAAATGGAAAGTTGGTAATGATGTCCATTCTACGAAATTATTTCTATCTTCAAACCAAGAAACTGTCTCACAGAATTATTGTAAGTTGAAATTCTGACAAAATGGCTTCTGTGGATTATGTAAAACTGTCCAATGTGCTGTCCTGCATTTACATATATCTATTTGGGGATTTTTTTTCTGTTGTGTGTGTTTTTCAATCATTTGTATATGAATTTTAGCGGGCAAGTGTAAGGTCTTAAATTTGGCTGGTAAAACCCGAGAATTAATAAAAAACGTACATCTATTTTGAGATCAGTATCAAAGAAGTGATTTTACTTTTTTGCTTTGGTTCTACTGCTTTGCCAAATATCAAGACACCACACTAGCCTATCATTTTTATGTTCATATATAAACGAATCAAAGGGTTTTGTAAATTACATATTGTCAGTTAGAATGCTGTGTTCAATAATTTCATTATTAATATCATATTTTTGTTCTGACCCTTCATTGAAATGGGACAGTAAGGGATTTACCGATGTTTGTCGATAGTCTACTCGAATTTACTATCCCGAAATTTGAATTTTCATATAAAATTTTCAGTTGTCTTTGTTGGATATACTCGTATACTACCGAAATGAGAAAGTAGTGTTTTTTTTTTTTTAATATTTGTTAACAGACTATTAAACTAAAGCTAGGGTTTCCTAGGACAGCGGTGCCTGTATCTTTACGGCCGTAGTGAACGGTGATGCGGTGGGCAGCCGTCGTAGAGGTGGCTAGAGAGTGGTTTTATTTTTTAACGGTGTTATCAAGACTGTTTTCCTAGGAAACAACTCTCTAGTCACCGTTACGACGGCTGTCCACCGCATCACCGTTCACTACGGCCGTTAAGATACAGGCACCGCTGTCCTAGGAAACCCTAGCTTAAGCCAAAAAAATTTGTGTATCATATTATCAGCGCTATGATTTTTTTTTTATATTTTAAAGTTTTGTATTTCTCAAATTAATCTGCGTGTGACGTCTCAAGTTCTCTTCCACTTGTTATCGGTCAGTTCTGTCGATTGGTCCGATGATGGTAAGTAAACCGGAAATCTTCCACAAAACTCTTATCATTGGTTGATTCATATAAAATAGTGACGTCATTCAAAGTAGTTCACTTTTCTTAAAATATTTTTTTATATTCTTTTCATACACTTTCAAGAAACGTTGCTGTATTATTTAGTGCTCTAATTTTTACCACGCTTTAGGAAACAATTTTTGTATCCAATTTTCATAGGGCTGAAGTTCCTCGCTAAAATTGAAATGCCATCTACAATGCGCTTGTAACGTGTCTATCTAATAATATGTCATTGATACTATCATTTGTATTACCGACAAAATTTCAAAAGTTCATACAAATGTTAATATTGTCACAATGGAAACTTTTACAAACACCAATAAATCACTTACCTCCTCATTTCAATATGAGTCTGGTATTAGTTCTTCATTTTAACATCATATATATCCCGTTGAATATGTGTACATATATTATATCATTGCATCAATCATTTTGTAGATTTTGGTATCATCAATAATGTTTAATGATTAAAGGGTCCACTGCAAAATTTATGAATGTCCACAATAAATAATTTTAAAACAATATGTGCATAATGTTTTTCCTGTGAAATATAACCGGAACCCTGGACAAGTGTGACGTGTTTTTGACTCGGCGATTAGTCCGCCTCGTAATAGTTCTTGTCTACCATCCTGAGGTCCTGGATTCGAATCGTAATTGTTAAAAACTGTGATCAAAGAAATGTTTAATGGTTCTCTTAACATATTTAAATATATTAGTTACTTTTTAGTTTACGCTTATGATAAGAGATACGAGTAGACGTCAAATATATTTATAACATGACAGTAAAATATATAGATATTTGTCTTTATTTGCATTCGCAGAGCGACAAACAAACAACAATCCATATTATAAAAAATACAATCTGAAAATGTTCAAAAAATGAAAAATCCACTCTGCTCACCAATCATAAAATTAAAATGTATAATATCGTGGGTATACTGGCAAAAAACGTTAACTCGAAAATATGCGGATTTGACTTAATGATGCAGTTTTGTAAAGTTTTTAACGCTCTACAAACTGGCAAAATACGTCATTTTAAATTTCATATATCTTTAGTTTTAAAAATAAATTTAAGGTTAAGTCGTATACCGGGTATTTTATTCAGGCTAAAATCTTTAAATAACTTAATATAAAATTAATAAACGGACAAATTCAAAACATGTTCTTAAATGAGCATTTAACATCTTACTATATTTAAATAAGATATAAAAGAGTAAAATTGGAACAAAACTTAAATGCTTGATTTCTCAAAACAGGGATTAGAGAGTTAAAGCTTTTTGCCAGTAAACCCATAATATGATATAATTTACTAACATCTTACGCCCAAGCTCTCATGTTTCTCATAAGAACTTTGCAATAGTATGTTTGTACATAAATAAAACGACAGCCTATTTTACTTTTGGAGCATCTTGAAGCGTTGACAATGAGTACTCGGGTGAAATAATCGAGTAGATCTACCTTTTCCGCCTTTAAAGTGTAGCCAGCTTAGCGGGTATTTCTACCCTTCGCGCCGATAAGCACCATATTGAATACCTCACTCCAAAAGTACTTTATGAATATTTGACTTGTGGACCCTTTAACTTTTTTCTGTATGTTTTGCGAACTAATCTATTTATTGTGTTGATTTTTTAAGATTCATCTAATGTTTTTGTTAAAAAATTATGGGATTGCTTTGAATTGTTATGTTTAACTAAAACCGCATATAACCACAAATGCAGAATCACCTGTAAATATATCCGAAAATGTTACCATTTAATATTCAAGGTATTTTTAAAAAGTTAATTTATTCTTGCCCATAAGAGTTTATTACAGTTTAAAAATTTTATCAATGTTATCTGGCCTAAAATTATAGTTTTTATTTTGTGAAAGCGAAAAATCTCAATCAATTGTACTGAATTCTCATTTTGCTCTTGAACTCAGCTCATTTCAATGTTCGCCAGTCACAGTGATAAAGATTTTTTGTACTGCAGTGAAGGATTAGAACTTTGATATTTGAAACATCTTATTTTTGTACTGTCGCAGAATGAGTTGACTCCTGGGAGTTTACTTAACCTCTAAGCAGCGTTGCCAACCTCCGTCAAGCAAAAATAGGTAGATAAAGAATAATAAATCCATAGATTTTGGTAGAATTGGAACAGCAAAAATCGAAATATTTGGGCAAATAATAAGAAAGCAAATGTTTCCTTTTTTTTAAATAAAAAGTATTTTTAATAATAAACAGATGGCTGAAAAGGAAGCTTTATTGGCAAACAAAATAAGGTAATTATTTGGTTTATTCATTTATAAGTGAATTTGCCTATATTGGGGACAAATAAATAGTTTAAAAAATTCCATGGAAAAAAATGGAAATGTTTAAAAATCGCTAGAATTTCGGTCAAAATCGGTAGGGTTGGCAACACTGTCTCTAAGAGAGTGAGTTTTTGAGAAAATAAGGTGGTTGCTGTAGTTTTGTTAAAAATTCAAGAAATCAATTTTTCTTGGGAGTATTTTCATCAATCATCCATAGGAGGCATGGCCATATCTTTTTTATTAATAAATTCAATAGATGATATTTGACAAGCGACACGGTACTGTGTAGAAAGTATCCCCTGTCTAAACAGAGGTTCTAGTGTATATTCTATTGAACTCATTCAGAATAAAAAAGATGACATTAATATCTCTATTAATTAATTGATATATTTAAATTTTTAAAAAGGCAATGGGTCCGTTTTAGCCATGATCAATTCCATTGTTTACAACTAGCAAAAAACAGCTATAAAATTAAAATATTTTAACAAATCATAAGACCTTAAATATTTCTTTTTTATTTATACTTTTTTTATTATAACTTATCGATTAAACCTTGATTTCCCCAGCGGCGGCAGCGGCTGTCCCTCCCCTCCAATCAGCAGCTAGCGAGGACGGCGGCAGCCAATCACAGTCGCCGGTGGCCCCGGCCTCCCCGACGCCGACGCCCCCCACCAGTATCACAACGAGTGCGAGCAGTAACAGTATCGGGATCAGCAGTAACACCAACCCCCCTCCGCCCTCGCCGTCGCCCCCTCCCCTGCTGACGAGCGCCTCCCTCCAGGACATTATGGCTTCGGCACAGAATGCCCAGCGAAGGAACAACAAAGGTAAATATGTACATTTTTACATGAATGGAAAAGCGGAGGCTGGAGTGGCCTTTGTGGTAATATATTTTTTCTATCATTTGGCAACTAAAATAAAGTACTTGGATGCTTTTAACAGTAAAAAAAAGTAACCCATATTTTTTAGCAGTAAAAAAAGGTACCCACAAATTAAAATTTAGTGTTTTTATAATGGAATGCAGGATTTTTCAAGGTATTTATCCCTTGATAAGCATGCCAATATGCAAGTTTTGAGCCCTGTTTGATTTCAATAATGGAAAAATTGCTGTTCAAAAACATTTCTTAATTCAAAATTTCTCGGGTCAAAACCCACCCTAATGATCAGTATTATACTTCAAGTGCCAGTCCAGGGACTATGAAATATTGCGGTGTAAAAATGCCTTTTTAAATCCATATATTATTTGAATCGTGTCGGGAATCGAACCTAAGACCTTTGGCAGGATAGGCAAGTGCGCCGACCATCAAACCATGAGGCGGATGGTTTATATAACAATATTTTCTTTATTATTTGCCCAAATATTTTAATTGTCAAGCCATTTTAGTTGTAAAAAACGGTGTTAGAAAATGGGAAACAAGTTAAGGTAGAGTGGGATTCAAACCTCAGACCACCTGACCCGTAGTCTGCGATACTACTCACGGGACCACAACTCTCACAATGTTAAAATCAAAAGGTGTTTGACTTTGATTTGTTCAACTCAAACTGTTTGATTTCCCCAGGTGGAGTCAGTCGACAAGACTCTAGGCTGAGTGTCAAGTCCCTGATCGAGAGCATAGAGAACGCCGCCAAGCAGGCCAAGGCTGGTTCTCTCACTTCCTCCACTTCTAGTCTCAGTAGCTTGGTCAACGCTGAGACCCCACCGCCGATGGAACCCAATCAAAACATGCCTCAGGTATTTTATGCTCTTAGTAAATTTGACTTTATTTATTTATAAATCATATAATACTAACACATTACGTTCCCAGCACTCGTATTATGACTGGAAGTTGAAATATCAACTTAAAAATGAAGATAAATATATCTTCAATTTTATCATGTCCAATTACAGGTTACCGACAAAGATACTTTAAATATTTATGCAAACATCATAGATATGGATTTTACTTTATACTGTCTCAATATGTTCCGATAAAGATAGCGTTTGTAATCGCGGCCCGGGAGTTACTACAACTTAATTTTCAATTACTACAACTTAATAATCAATTTGCCGTAATAAAATCTTAGACTCATTAATCCGAATAAATAATAAATATGTACATCTCCCTTCCCCTCCTTTTCCTCTCTTCAAGCATCCTTGTCCTAATCCCGCCCAATTTACAATAACTTACTGTTCTTAAAAATAAATAAAAAATATTTACGAGTACATAAAAATAACATTTTATAAGCATAAACTTTTATGTTATGATCAACAAATTACAACAGGGATGGAGAATAGGGAAAGGGAAGGAATAGGGAAGCTCTTTAACTTCGCTAAAATCAACAAATGGAAGAAATTTGGATGTTCAAACATAGGCAAAATGGTGAATCTTGCACAATGTGTAAAAACCAGCCAATGACAGGTAATAAGCCCTGTAAATCCCTAGACTTCCATATTCCCTTTTCTAAGGTATTCGCCATCCCTGTAGTAATTTGTTGATCTTAATGACTCCCGAGGGGGTGAAATCCAGTCTTTGGTCTACAGGCATTTGGACAAACTCAAATATTGTTATATGTTATGCATAATCTCAATATGTAATATATTTTCTTTACTAACTTTGTTTACTTTGTGAAAATCTGTTATTAGTTCTGAGTTTATACACTATGTATGTTTGTTTACTATAAATATGTATGTAGAACTGTTGGTTTCCCAAATAAAATAAAAATTATTGAAGTTTTACTGTACAATTTTATTGTACTTCAATGATCTTTCCTTAAACAATATTGAAATTTATATATATTGAGTTTTTCCAAGAAATGTCTGCAAAAAATAAATATCAATATTCTACATCTCTTTTGAAATACATATCTGGATTTGGAGATCGTGCTTTTGCCGCCGCCGGCCCCTCTGCCTGGAACCAATTGCCTTCAAACTTACGAATCATCGACAGTCCCAGTCAGTTCAGATCCCAACTAAAATCCCACTTCTTTAGACTATCATACCCTCAATTTTAAATCTGGAAATATAATACATCACTTTAGTTTAGTTAGAATGTAAGTTTAGGTATACAATTGTAAAGCGCCCTTGAGGTGATTTTTTACAAAAATGGCGCTACATAAATCAGCCAAATATTATTATTATTATTATCAATCTTGATTAATTTTATCAATCAGAAATGACTACCAATATTTGGACAGACTGAAAATAATGTTATAATTTTTGTTTGTCGCAGTTCAGCAGTATGCAGGCCAAGAGCCCCCTGCGAGAGACCCTTCCTCAGGGGCAGAGCTCTGCCGGGAACGCTCTCAACACCAGCGCCAACAACGGCGGCACAAACGGGTACAACGGGACTTCCCCTGCAGGGAAACTTTCCTCTACGACCAGAAACAGCCGGGGAATCATCATCACCAACGGTATGTACATATTTCTCCTCAAACTGTCCGACAAATTCCTACTTAATTTGCTTGAAAGTATTGGCCTGTTTTATACGGATCATATAATTAAACATTTTGACTCGTTGGTTGAAACCTTTAATGCAAATGCTGAATTTGAAAACTATTAATTTTAATTAATTTTTTATTTGTTTATTTACTATTTTTTATTAAAAAAAAAAAAATTTCTATTTTATTAAAAAAACCGCCATGACACTTTTTAAAATGGTGGATTTTCATAAGAATTAATTCAATTTCTGATACGAGAATTCTTTTTTTTATTCAGAGCGCCTGTAGTACTGTGCTTATAACATATATTTATCTTACTACGAGTAGAGATAATTTTTATTGACAATTTTTGTGAAAACTACCTCACGGACGCTGTAAAATAAATATTCCAACACATCTTGTAGCTACAGGGCGCAAGGGATTCTTGTTTTTAATTATTATTTTAATAACAGTTTGGAGCTAATAGCACGTCTTACAGCTACAAAGGAAATTTTTTGTCTCTCTTCTAAATATAAAAAATATGCCACTATAGTATTGTATTCAAATAAATATAATAAGTATTGAGCGGCCAGAAAATGATGGGTCAGGACTAACGTCGTGGCTATGATTTTGTATTTTCTAAATGTGATTTTGTCTTTTCTCATCATGAATATATCCATTAAAGCATACATATATATTTTATTGAATCCAACCCATTTTCGTTAGTCAAATATGGAGTCAGAAGTGATTAAAAAGTAAAAATTCACAGTTTAGTAAAAACAGTAATGCAATATGTATAAATGAAAAAGTCAAACTGGTAAAAAAGAAAACATTATATGTAATTATAAAAATGGATGAAAAACAATGTCAAGGAAAAACACACAATTCGATTACACTTGATTTACCAAATTATTATCCTACACAAATAAATACTGGTGAATATCACCAATATTTGTGGGCAGCGTCATCACACTGTCGCGTTTCTTCCGTGCGCAGTGAACGTAGACCCTGTTAATAGATTATAACACGCCCTGCAGCTACAGAGAGTTGTAAATCTAGACCGTATTTACCAAATTTAAATATGGAATAATTTAGTTGAAATCAACAAATTACAACAGGGATGGAAAATACCTTAAAGATAGAAATATGGAAGTCTAGGCATTTAAGTGGCCACTTTACACACTGTGTAACATTCACCATTTTGCCTATGTTTGAACATCCATATTTCTTCCATTTATTGATTTAAGTTAAGTTAAAGAGCTGAAACCTTTATTGTTGTGAAGAGATTCATTTGACTGAATTATTTCACATACTAGGCAATGCCTGAAAACATTTTTTAAATTTCTAAACGTCTTATTGGACCACTTGGTTTTATTACAATATTTGAGTTTGTCCAAATGTTTGTAGACAAAAGCCCGGATTCACCCCCTCGGGAGTCGTTAAGATTAACAAATTACAACAGGGATGGAGAATACCTTAAATATCGTTTACAAATGGAGGCTAGATCACCAAATGTCTTGCAGCTACAAATGACGAATGGAACTGATTCAATAAATTTATAAATAATATTGAGCAGAGTAGTAAGTCTGTCAAGTGTTCATGATAAAAAGTGACATTTGAAAACTCAATAAGTAAAGCACAGACTAAATCAAATCTGAAAATTTTATTATGGAAGTAAAAATTTACAATATTATCTTCAAGTTCAGAATTCTGATCCATGTCAAACAGGTTTATGTCTAGAACTGCGTTTTTCTACTATAAATTCTATTTTTCACATTCAAAGAATCAATTTTCAATATTAAGCATTTTTAAGCACCATTTTCCCAATTAAATTGAACATTTGGATTATTTATAAGAAATGTGTATTTGTTTTATTTAAAAAAATCAGAAATTTGGCATTGTCTAACATACATTTTCTTTTTCATTGAATAACTATACATACCTGCAATTAAATACAACAATTGAATAATTTTTATCGAATGCCACATATGAATAATTTTTTAATTTTGATTGCATTTTTTTCCCACCTCGCATGCACCTCCTACAAAACTAATTCCGCTTGCCTCTAACCCTAATAAATTTTATTTATCTGTCTGCATAATTATAATTTCAATACTATTGCTCTTATATTTTTGTCCAACTCGACCTAACCTTACTCTTGTGCATTTTGTATGTATTCTAACACGGTCCCGTCCCGTCCTATCTGTGTCCCTCCTTCCCCGGTAAAGACCAACCCAAATCAGAGTACGGCGGCGGGAAATGCGGCACTATGACGACGCTAGCGGCCGCCGCCAACAAAATGTCCGCCGCCACGAACCTTACGGACGATCAGACGTCCAGCGTGCACTCGCTGCTGCAGAATAACAAGGCCATGGACCCGTTTGTGCGGAGGAACAGCTACGGAGACCTTAGTTAGTCCAACTTCCTTTAAGATGTTGATCTTAGATTAACTCGGTGTTTCCTCTGTAGTTTCGGTCTTTCCATTAACTCCCCTAGATGCCACCACTTCATTCACCCGTAGTTCAACTAACTCTTTATCTTATTTTAGATAAAATTCCCCAACTGAGGCACAATTTTATTGTAAATTTCATAATTCTCTACTTATTGTTCTGATAACCTCATAATCCTTTTTACACAACCTTTTTCTAGTAAAGTCCATCACACTTCATTAAACCTTATTTGGATTTTTGTACAATGAGAAAGTTCAGTGTTTTTTTTAATATTTTAAGCCAAAATTAAAAAATATGTATTTTTATGTCATTTAACTACTATCAGTGCTATGATTTACTACGCGCTACAGCGTTATACAGCATTTACAGCGCTATGATGTACTATCAGCGCTATGATTTTTTCAAGTTTTGCAATTTTGAAATTGACGTTACAAGTTCTAGTCGGTGAGTTCCGCTGATTGGTGGATTGGAAGAACCTAAAATATCAGCGCTATGATTTTTTCAAGTTTTGCAATTTTGAAATTACTCCGCCAGTGACGTCACAAGTTCTAGTCGATGAATTCTGCTGATTGGTGGATTGGAAGAACTTGTGACGTAGTAAATTTTTTTTTTCATACATTTATTTATATACTTGCCATACAATTAAACACTAATTTTTACCAAGTGTAAGAAAACATATTTATATTCAATTTCTCTTAGCACTGAACTTCCTCATTTAGTTACAACTTTTTTATTGTACACAGATAATTTCATTCGCATTTGTTTCAATACCTCACAATATTTTTTAGACTCCTTTTTAAAAATTAGCCACAACCTTTTTGTTGTAAATTTAATTCACGTGTTGTTCCATAAACTCAATTTCATTTTTAAAAATAAAATTTCCTAATTAAGGCCTAATTTCTGTGCTCCACTTCCATAATTTCATTAGTTTATTGTTCCAATATCTCACAATATTCAGAGCACAACTTTTTACTTGTATATAGATTTATTTATTTTGAATCTTGAAATAGTACACACATAAATGTATTCTTATATGTACTTTGATAATAACATTATGTATACATCATCAAGTAAGTTCAATACGTTCAAATATGTTATTTTTGCGTTTTCAATTGAATGGGACAAGCCGCATTGATTGGAATTTCAAAATTGACCAATAGACTGCTTGCATTTGATTAAATTCAGTACCGCAAATGAATTTTGAATTTGGCTCGGAATTAGAGTATCTCTGGTAAAAAGCATCTGAACATCACCATGCGAAGAATCTTCTGACGGGGTTTTCGCAAAGTTTTGCTTTCGAAGGACCTAAGACTGATCATCTCTCCTTCATGTAACAAAAATGATCAAGATACGCTGCGATTGGTATACCAATGCAGTGCCCTATGCACCATTAGGTGTGAAAAGGGAATGATAATGATGATCATTTACTGAAACATACTTTTTTTTATTCTCTTCGACGAAAATATTTTTTATAAATATCTACAGTGCGTTAGAATGTTTAATTTAAAATTTAAGGAGATAATTTAAACAATGTACCTTTTGATGATGGTTTTTTTTTTATAAATATGTATTTTTTTGATAGCAAAAAGGAAATTGATAGTCTGTGAAAGGACACAGATTTCAGATTATTCAGACTCCAAATAAGGAGATCTAAGGTTCAAAACCCCGCTATAACATCTTGTGTCCCATTTATCAGAAAATGGCTACAAATTTAAATATTTCGATAAATCACGCAAACGCTTGTATATACATATATTTTTTAAAACTTCTTTTTAGTTTATGGTTCAGTTGCACTAAATAAAGTTGATTTTTAAAAAAGTTGAATTATTTCTGCGCTTTTGTCAAAACGGACAAATTGTGTTGCATGAAAGAAGCAACTTGACCATTTTGAGGAAGCAAATTTGACCATTTTGAGGAAAACTCAAAAATTATTTTGCTTAACTTTTTGTGGTTCAACAATGAATATTTATTGTTTCCTAATTTTCTTTAATATTGAGACAGTTTGATGAATTTGAATTCCACTTTTTTTTTCTGTTCACAATCCCAAGATATTTTATTTCATGTAATTTTTACTATTGTATGTTATAACACGTGTAACGATGTCACCAGGTGAACGGAAGGATCCCCTCAATGGACTTGTGAAGAATGGAGGTTCCAAGAGGAACGCCCTCCTGAAGTGGTGTCAGAACAAAACAGTCGGATACAGGAATATAGACATCACTAATTTCAGGTAAGACGACATCTTTTATTTGTCTGATACTTATTTTTCAGAATGAGGAATTCCACTGTTTTCTAATTTATTTATTTTCTATTAGCGTACTATTTAACTAAGCAAAAATATATATTTATATTTTTTTTGTGCGTACAAAGGTATGATTTTTTAAAGTTACATTTATCAAATACCGCGCCAAATGACTGTAATCAGTGTGTCACTTTTCAGTTGTGACATCATGAAACGGTTGGCGTTCTTACTTTCACTGACCTGACAAGAATCTATGGAATATTGCTTTGATTACTTTATTTAGTTGATCGTAATTTGCTCATTTCTATGTTATGGTTGTTTTTACGAACGTTTCGATTTAGAAAAACCTAGAAAGTTGACATAATCTCTGGTTGAAATGTCAAATTATACAAATTATACTCTTTTTTTCTATGGTCAAAACGTTTCTTACAAGGTGCGGGGGCTTTAAAGCTGAAACCGGAAATACTACACGTAGATATAAGGAGTGACGTCATTATTTACGATTTTAAAATGAATACTATTTTTAACATTTTTTATTTATTTTTGCGTGCGTTTTTGAGATATTTCATCCTACTCCAAAACTTTTAAATATTACGTGTACACGAAAACATTTTTTAAATTTAATTCCGGGATGAGCTGGAATTCCTCATTTTTACCTAAGAGAAGCCATTGAGTCGCAAACTTGTTCAGGGTCATGGTTTTATTTCACACATAGAACTGTATTCCTTATCCATCAGTACAGAAACATTTTAATAATTACTTTGATAATTTGGTGCTGTTGATTAACTATGAAATTGGCAACGTGGCTTTGATTCCCGCCAGTTGACAGAAAAAGAGAATAATGTCACAAACCAGTCATTTTTCAGGAGACTGTTTAAACTAAATACCACAGATTTCCATATTTAAATCATCTCTACACATTACTAAGATTAAATTATGCTCTGTTATATAAAAATAAATAACTGCTTCCTACCTCAGAACAGGTATTTATTATACCTAGTGAGGATAGACAGTATCTAATATGTTTGCTTATAATTTAATATTCATAATCATCCTAATTTTACTTAATTGTACCCTTTTTCACTGTTTTGCAAACATAACATATTTTTTTTTTTTTTTCTTTCTTATGTTACACAAAAATATTATAACTGTCCATTATTTATTATAGGAGAAAAAATTCATTAACATTTTCTTGTATACTCACGAACAGGCCATGCCTTTGTGGGATTTTTTTGTTTACTATTTTTCTATTAATATGTATTTCATTGCTATGTAATTATGCGTTATTTTTTTAATGCTCTGTTTTATTATTGTTTATTGTAAAAAAACAAAAAAAATTAAATAAATTTATTATTGTTACAAACACCGATTTTCAGCACTGAACTGAACTAAACTATTGATTTTATTTATTATTATTACTAACGGCCGTAGCCAATTTGTACAAAATTAAAGTTAAATACAAAGTTATAACTTTGTATAATAGAAAGAAAACATAGTTAATTCTCAATCAAAGTAATGTATAGTAAAAAAGAATAAAAGATTTGTAGTAAAACAGTGAAGTGTAGAAGGAAAGTAGTAAAAAAGATATGCATTTTAGGTTTGTAAATCTTACATAGGCACACATTATTAGGCACACAAATTCACCAAAAAAATAAATAAATTGACCTTTATATGAGTATATTACACAAACAGACTGATACCCGTTGATTCATTCACAGTTCCTGGACTGGCACCTGAAGCGTATGATAAGATAACATAATTAGGGCAAGGTGACCACGCAATCGAACATGTTTTAGTTTGTCCTGCTGAGTTTATATAAAAAGTTGTTGGACGATATTCGAAATAAATGAAAAAATATTTGTAGTAACTGTTATAAATTTATGTTTCGTATAGCTCTTCATGGAATGATGGCTTGGCGCTGTGTGCTCTACTCCACACATACCTGCCCTCTCGCGTCCCATACGACTCCCTGCCCCCTTCTGACAAGAAGCATAACTTCTCTACGGCCTTCGCAGCCGCAGAGAGTGTCGGGATCCCCACCACACTAGTAAGTGACCAGCAATATTTATAATTGGAAAGAGAAAAAAGTATTTGTAAAATTTGTTTGAACGGAAGATATTGTGATGAGGTCCTCATTAGAACAGGCTTTCTTAGTAAGGGAAACTCTTATTTAAATTTGTATTACAAAATTATATGCATACAGGTGCAGCATTGTGCAATAAAGCTTATTTATTTAAAGACAGTTTATTACACATTATTTGAGACAAGTCCCAACTCCATGAGTTGGGGCGAGCAATTAGTTGATACAGACACATGAATATATCATCACTAATATTAACATAGGATCAGAAACACAACAATAATAATAACAATAAAAACAAATATATCAATATATCAAGGCACATCAATACGTTAAACAGTAAACTCAAACATTCGGAAAATCATTGTCAATCATTATTGTCTCCTTGAGTTTGCCAAGGGTTCAAAGAGGATGTTTGAAACCCCAGCTTTGATATACTCTGATAAGAAAAAGTTACCGGGCTCAAATCAGGAGAGCGAGGTTTTGGTTTGTGAATCTGTGTTTTTTAATAAAACCTCGATGACGAATCCTTATGTTGACTGAAAATCTGGTCAGATGACGCATCAGTGATTTTTTGAAATGAGGAACTTAATTACACCACACCTGTTCATGCCAGGGCAATCGCAATTAGCTTTAACAACATTTTTATTATAAAACACCATAACATACAGTTTGAAGCATGTATTTTAAAAAATGTAGACACTCCTTGTTGATTGTATTTTTGCTTTTATTTTCTAAATAGAATATTCAAGACATGATCCAGCTAGAGAGGCCCGATTGGCAGCAAGTCATGGCCTATGTTACTGCCATCTACAAACACTTCGAAACATAATCTGGAGACGTACATAAACACACCGGAACGTGGGTGAAACTACGATGTTTATACATACCAGTCATCAACTATAGGGAAATCAACGCAGATGAAATTACAAGAACTGAACTAACTATAAAAATTATTATTAGTATTTATCTGTCACCACTTTCTAGAAGAAAACATATCTTCAAAGATTTTCAGCACTATGTAAATTAGGTTGATATGTATTAAGCTTATTTATATAAGCAACTTGCTTATATGAGTGCATCAACGGGATAATGTTAAAGTCATGAAGATGGTTTTCGGCCAGTTTTAAGATATACAACGAAGGATAGTTCGGAACAGAGTAAAAACACAACCTAAACTTCCAATATATAATTGTCAAGACCAGAACATTAATCTTATTAAGCTGGTTGAGTACAATTTAAACAGATTTAAAATACCAATTTTTATTTTCAAATGTCAATATCTCAAAATGTGCAGGCACAGTAGTCCCGACAGAGAAAACTGGCAGAGGAAGGAAGAAAGCAGAGTGAATGCGATCTCTTGGTGGGGGAATCCCATGCATGACAGGGTTACGAATGATGAAATCAGATGTGAATGTAAGTAAATCTGGGACAGGTGTGATTGGCAAGATTTAAGAAGTATCCCTAATGGCCTGTTGCACCTAAATAAGTATATAGTTTCAAAATTGTTGCGTTTTCATCAAAATGGACAAACTTGTTTGCACGAAAAAAGTAGCATGAATATTTTTTTCCGAGTGACCGTATGAGTTGATTCTATAAGAAAAAAGTGTTTGTAGATGTGTTAATATAATCTTTTTGTGGCGCAAGTTTTTCTAAGATGGTTCAGTGTGTGGAATGAATGGATGATGAAATAATGGTAAAACAAATGTATATGGCGAGAGTGAATGGTAATGGATTATGTAGGACGAGAACGAAAAAAAAAATGTGACATCAGATAAACCAATGTCTTAACTCATGTGAAAAACGGTGAGAACACAAAAATGTAATGTGATTTTCTCAAGCCTGGGTATTCTGTGCTATTTACCACTGTAATTATTGGGCCGCCCGGCCTGTTGTGGTGCGAAAAAAAACAAAAATAACCGAAGGACATAAACATATGGGAAAATATGTTGGAATGTATCGGGCCATGATCACCAAAACATCGTAACCGATAGGTGCAATCGAGGATATTTTTTCTTTTTAATTATTAGTGTTTTCCTGTAAAATATTGTTTTTGTCGGTTACGATGTTTTGACGATCATGGCTCGGTATGCCAGCATAGACGCATGAGGTATTTCATACTCTCCGGTAGTAGTATCTCAAAACAATTTGACCGATTTGTGACTTTGGCATTGACCGATGATTTGAGGAATTGCGTATTTTTGCTAAATCAAAAGACAATACTTCATTCCAAAGAATTATAAATATATTCAGTGATTTTGCAGTGTCTTATTTTGTTGTCGGATCGTAGGAGAGCTTATTCTTAATTAATTTAGCCCCATGTATACATTTTATATATTGTAATATTTGACTGATTTTCATATTGAATTCATATTTAAAGATGAGAAAGGTGTGTAAGGTTGCCGTGTTTACTGATTTATCATCTTCCACTTTGAGCAGCCGAATTAAATATGTCCCTTGTCCAATGAAAAAACTTATTGCTACCCGTTTTTTTAATTTAATCTATCAAACCATCTTAAATCTATTGCAACACCATATCAAGGCTATCATTGATTGTTTGATTGATAGAAACTTGTGACGTTTTTCAAAGTTATTAATTTTTATAAAAATTTTCAAACGTTTCGAGAATCTGTAAAATTAAAGCTCCAATTTTTACCGCATGTAAGTAAGCATATTTTATATCCAATTTCCCACAGTACTGAACTTCCTCATTCTTTAAAACATCATCGTGACATTTAATAAAAAAACATATTCAAATCTGTTTGTTTTTAACATTAAAAATTGGTCTAAGAAAAATTATAAAAAAATAAATATATAAAAATTAAAAAATACTTTCAGGCGAAAATAATTTAGTCAGATGAATCTCACCCAAGTTTCGGCTCTTTAACTTCAGAAAAATCAACAGATTGAAGAATTTAAAAAATATGGATATTCAAACATATGTAGGCAGAATGGTGAATGGCCACTTAAATCAGCCGATGATTGGATGCAAGCCCTGTAAATTTCATGACTTCCATATTTTCTTCTCTAAAATGCTTTCCATCTCTGTTGTAATATGTTTATTAAAATATAAGATTATTTTTTTTATATAGAAATGGAGCTGTTGAGAATGTGTCTAGGAAAAATTACAGAACCATCAGTTGGATGACCTTGACTTCCATATTTATAACAGCTTCATCTATGTTGAAAATATATCTAATATTGATATCAATTCCCGCAGGAAAAAACCCTGAATTTGTTTACAAAACTTCAAAATAATTATCTAATCCAGTAAAACTTCAATTATCCGGATTAATGAGTGCCAGATTTTTTGCTTTAGAAATTCCAAGCGAAAAAGCTAGGAATTGGAATCACATTAAAAACTCACTTAAACATGTCCAGCAATGTTAATTGCACAATTAAATTTAATTTAAAACTTCTTCATTATTTTTTATTTCCTATGATCTGGATATTTGGCAATCCGGATGACCGGAGTTCAGATAAATGGAGTTCTACTGTATCATTGAACCTATGTTTTCATTATTGCTCGGTGGAAGGTGAATATTGTAAAATATCTGTGAATAAATTGTACATAAACTTCCCAACATATTTTTTATATAATAACAAATTTAATAATCTATACACAATGCATATTATAATGTAGTTTTTAAAAGCGGTTAGCTTATTAACATCACAATGTATGCACCATATTTTTATTCAAACTGAATGTTGTGATAAATTATTGTAAACATCTGGAGATATACTGAGTATATATTTTTTATGTAATCTCTAGCAGCTATTATCTATAACGTTCCTTAATGTATATTGTATTCATTCATGTACATCAAAAACATTTATTTTTTCAAAAAAAGTTGATTTATTACTTAACCCTTTTCAGCCTGAGTGTTCATTGAAATATACATGAACTTTAATATTTATTTACTCGTGTACCTATCGAAATGAAAAAAACTACAATTTTATTTGTTAACTATTGGTTATCATTGAGTACATCTCTATTTTTTTTTTTATTGCTTATGTTAGTAATCGGTATTACACAGAAAATTGTTTTTTAGTTTGACATAAAAATGGATCTTAAGTAATTTCTAAAGTATAAAATATATTTTGAAAAGTTCAAATACAGTGAAATCCACTTATTGTGATATATATTAGGCCTATATCTTTTGATAACAATAATCGGTTGATAACATTAAGCTTCAGAAAAAAAAAATCACATAAAAATACAAAACATCGTATTTTATTTACAAAAAAATGTAAATTTTGTTTTTTAATTCCTTAAATTTGTCAACTGTTAAATGTAGTCTTAGTACACATAATTTTTGTAAAAATTTGATGGCCTGTATGGCCATCTAAAATTCTCAACGCATCTTGCATTTCTTCGGTATTAATCGGCGTCATCTGTGGAAATTTCTTAAAACTAACTTTTTTATAGTAATATTAAAGTAAATGGAATTGAGACTGCTTTGTGCCTATTATATTGGACCAGATATACGCGTAGGGATTGAGTTTTTATTGGCTGTTTTAAAACTGTGAGCTACGAATGTTAGTTGCGTGAAACATACAACAGGTTGCACCGAAGAAAAAAATATTTTAATTTCACTTAAGCTTCATTTTTTCAATGCAACCGACTCTTATTGATGCATTTATTTTCATATTGCCGAACATATGTTTTTGTAATAGCTTCTTTTAGTATGAAAATATTTATTCAAAATAAATAATCTGTGAATTTTCATAAAATGAATAGTGCAAAAAAATATTTATATTTTTTAAAAAAACCACGTACTTTTCATAGCACTGTTTTAGAATTGAATCATTCACTTTTTTTTTTAAATCATTATTTTTAAATAATCCAAAAAAACGATGGAATGCTATTTTAGCGCGACGTCAGATAAATTTTCTACCACGGTTTAAAATGAGCATATTTTGAATTACCTGAAAATGCGACATTTTGCGCCCTATGGGACGAACGGCACGTATTACGTTACTGCGCTATACTTGTATGCAATGTTTATTAGAAGCGCATTCGACGGGCATGACGTGCGAGGTTAAAATGACGTGACGCCAACTGCGAGCTGTTTTATATGCGCTCGTTTTTAAACTCTTATAAATGTAAATTTCTTTATCATTTGAATTGTAAAAATCCTCTGTAAATATTGAATGTATTTTTAACGTCATTCAGATTTGTGAAAATACTCTATTGCAATAAATTTATGGGACTCGAAGCTGGTTTTGCAACTCACCCATGGAGCGGGATTTGTGTCTTGCAGTAGTCTGATTTGATAGATTTTTCAAAACAATCAATAAATGATACGGCTTTTTAATTTGTCCAGATTGGATCAATTAATTCATATAGCAATAGGTTTGTATATGCATCGCATTAAATCTGTTACCAATAACTATGTATGTTAAATATAAGGGAACACTATACAATATCGAGAATACGCTGCCTTATTTCATATATCGCGTTAGTTATTTATTGAGCTTCAGAACAAAATAATTTTTAAATCTGTATTTTTCTTCAAAGACTTAATTTTATACGCATTTGTAAATAATAAAATGTAAATATATTTATAATTGTATTCTGAAAATGCTTATCTGTCATATTTCTGTGAAATACATACTTCAGTTGAACAATGCGTTCAAATTTATGATTGAAATTCCAATTTACCTCCATGATGTATTTTTATTGTAATTAGTATTATACTTTTGTAGGGTATATGTATTTTAAGATGATACGGGAGTGAGAAGAGTCGCAAAAGTGCTTTGGTTTAATAACTCTATAATTTTAGATTTTAACTACCGTATGTTGTTAATAAATGTGATAAAAAAAACTGTTTTATTTTACTATGCGTTACTTTTGTTGCATTCATTTGGATTTGTCAGCCTCGTGGTGTAGCAGTCAGCGCATTTATCTACCATACATAAGGTTGCGGGTTTGATTTGCAGCAAGATGGACATGAAATATTTTCAACAATGTTTCGAGTCTGGCTAGATTTCCTCCCTAGGGAGTTATTCAGATCTAAATTTGTTGCAACAGGAAAAACATTTTTGAGAAGGGAATATGGAAGTCTAGGCATTTACAGGGCTTATGACCTGCCTTTGGCTGGTTTAAGTGGCAACTTTACACACTGTGTAACATTCCCAACAAAACAAATGTTTCCCTCTCTGTTAGAACAAATTTACATGAAATATTTTATTTATTTATTAGTTTGACAGCTGGTTGAATTGTCTATATTGTAGCGAAGTCTTATTGTCCTTCAAAATAATGATATTTATGGTGAGTTTAAATTTTTTTTCGCTAAAATTAAGCTACATAATTTGGTTTAATAAACATAATTGTAATGGTCGCGTTATCACAATTTTGCTGATTCGTCACCGGCGCCTACCGCAGTCGGGCTCCGGAGTAAACGGGGGGCCACCTTCCGGGGAAGGTAGGGGCACGACTGCACTGACCACAAGTAGACCTTTATAGCCCTGAAAAGGACTTTCCGCTCGATCCAAGCGGTGTAGACAGGCCAAGTGGTGTAGACAGGCTAAGCTAGTCAGCGGGCAGAGCGGAGAACATACCAGGTGGAGAGATGAAATAAAACACGATGTTTACCGTTTAGAGACCAGAGCTCAACTGATTTAATTTAATTTAATTATTATTAAATCACACTATTTATACGCTGCGCCAAGTAGGTCCTTCATTCCTAAAGAGGACTGCTAAAAATGTTTATTTGTAGTGTATGTGTTGCGCGCATCGTGGCTAATAGACCAAATGGCCCACTCCGGGCTACTCAGCCCACACCGCCAAGCCCGATACGCGGCCCTTTATAATATGTGACTTAATCAGTTGAGTTTTGGTCTCTAAACAGTAAACATCTCGTTTTATTTCGCAACACAACACAACAAACAACATTTTAACGCATACAATCCTTCTCTATATCTCTCCCGCTTAGGCCGGACCTGAAAGCGAACATGTCTTTATTGAGAGTCTAGCGCTTAGCTTACAGATACCGGGGTCCCCTAGCTAGGAGATATAAACACATGTTTAATTAATTTTGAAGATTTATTTTTATAAGTTTGAGAGCCTGTGTTCATTAAAAATTCATGTAAAACAATTTCTGAAGCATATATTTTTTTTTTAAATACAAAAAAGTTAGTAATAATGCTGTAGAGACGCCATTTTGCTCTATTGCATAGAACAGAAGTGTTTCAAATTTTTGGTTTAACAGACATGTAATGGCCAATTTCATCGCTGCGCTTGCGATTCTTGACCTGAGCACCTACAGCCCATTGTTAAATTCCTGATTGATAATCCTAGAATGATTTTTGTCATATGAGTGGCAGAATAAGAAATATTTTATTATATCATCCACAGAGATAATTCGGGTCAAAAAGCTTAATTATACGCAATTAATAAAATGTTGAAAAAATGGTCTAAGACAAAAAAAATTTCAACTATAATTTATAAATAACAAATAGATCCATTCAATATTTATTTAATACACTTTTATAAAATTACAAAAAACTTTAACATTTCACAAAACCGTATTTTCTTCTATAAATTTCCTAGCTAATATTGAATTATTGTATTCTTGGATTACTTTACCATTTTTTTATTTTTTCACCCTTTTGTATCTTATATAATTTATCACAAATTATCCTAAAATTTACACCCTTTAATATCTATTACAGACATTTAATTATTCTTATAAATCGTCGCAATGGAGAAACAAGGTTCCATGTAGATTCATGATTCTTTTGAGACATGAAAGTTTGAAATTAAGACATTATTTTATCTAACATTTTTTATTAATATTGTCTTAATAAACCTAATAATAAATAAGGATTGATTTCGTTTTTCTTTGAAATTTTGCTGCAGATAGAACCGATATTTAAATTTAAATCTATAAAAGTTAAAAGTAAAAAAAACATACATATTTTGTTTGGTGGTACCTTGTTTCCCCAATGCGACAAAATATGTCAACAGCCAAAACGAAATGAATTCCCTTAATTACTAATAAAATGTACAGAATACTTATCGAAAATGTACAGAATCGAGTTGTTATATTTGATAATTAATAATATGTTGAAAATCAAAAAGTTATAAAAAAATATAATTCTGAATTAACAAGTAAAGCTGTATGCACAATACTTTAATAAAATCACCATTCAATTAATCCTGGCATATATTTGTCTATGAGGCTTTCATAGTACGGCCAGAGAGCTTCAATATCTGGAATGTCCTCACTTTTCGTGTACAGATCGTACTTGCTGAAAAATAAATAAATAAGCAATCATTGCAATCAAACAATAAGACCCCAATCATTTTAAATGCAATGTGATCAATGAAAACTAAACTTTCATCAGACCACATACAGCTAATGTTTCCCGAGAGCCTCAACCGTGGATCGTCTAGTTTACAAGCTGTTTGATGTCTAAGATTGCTGAGAGTTCATAAAAAAAAAATTTGGCAAATAAAAGCTATTCAAATTTCATTTTAAAATACAAATCAATTGTTCTAAATTACTAAATTAACAAAACTAATAGTGAATATATAGAATTAAGAATAGTCCAGAAACCGCATACGAGCATCGTATTTAAATTGTCATATTTTTAATGTTGGTAACTACATGTAAATTTAAAATTGGAATCCAAGACTTTGATATAACATGTCTCAAAAATGATAACTTTTCAGAATTTGCAAATCATTTAATATCCCAAAACGATAATTTTAATCAAGAAATGGGCGTACAAATTTTACATAAGTGGTCTCATTTAGACAATCTTGAAAGATTAGAAATAGTAAAGCTATTAACCTAAAACTTCCCGCAATAAATAATCAATTAAATCTAACTTCGAGTCCTCTCCTAAAAATATTCACACTATGATTCATGTTATCTTTCTTTTGTTTATTGTTCTGTTCTTGTCTTAGAAGATTTTATGATATAAATAGTAATGCGAGTGATTCTAAGTTAGTATAAGTCCTGATAGTGAAATCAGCTATGCAAATTTATAAACAAATTAGTGTAGAGTTAATAGTTTATTTATCAGTTGAATCCAAATTACTTCATTGTAAATAATGTTGATGGATGCAGAAAACGAGGAAGATGGACATGTCAAGAGTAGGAATAATCGGCGAGCGTGCATGAGAATGTAGAGGAAGCGAGGTATGTATGCAAAGACAGAGTGATACGGCGTTCTATTCTCTTTGCCTACCACTACAGGGAAACGGCATGAGGTTTGTTGTTGTTGTTGAAAATGCAAAATATTTACTTACTTAAATTCCAATACCCATTTAAGTGTGGCTTTGTCCTTCTCATTAGCCAAATGTCTGTAATCACCGCCTGCATGCCACGGGTAAAATGAATGGTATCTGTAAAATCATAATTAATTTTATGTAAAATATTATTTACCATTACTTAATGTAAATAATATTAATTATGTATTACATTCAGTAGTTATTAAGCAATTTCTTTACAAAGGCTTATAAACATTTAAAAAATATGTTTTCACTATCCAATCCCTTAAAATTTATGTAGTCGTGCTTTATTTTAGTCTACTTTTTTTAAAGGTAATCCAATTTAGTTTACGAAAAAAACAATTTTTATGAGATTCTACTAAGACGTATTTTTTTTTATTTACAGTTTTCTTAAAAATTAAATTGTAAGTTAAATTTTCGGCAGCCTCCATGGTGTAGTGGCTAAGACGCTTGACTTGCTCCGGGTTCAATTCCCGGTGAGGACACAAAAATTTAAAATGTGATTTTTCTCAAGCCTAGATGTTTTGTGCTGTAATTGAGCCTTCTGGCCTGTTGTGATGTAAAAAAAAAATAGAGGTTATTTATAGAAAACTAAAAAAAACCGTCTCTGTTTTTGTCGGCCTCATGGTGCAATGGTCGTTGCGTTTGCTTACCATTTGAGAGGTCTCGGGTTCAATTCCTGACAGGGTTGATATGAAATACTTATTTAAAAGGGTGTTTTCACACCAGAATATTTCATAGTCCCTGGACTGGTACCTGAAGGGTAAGACTGATCATTTTATCTTCATGTAACAAAAATGATCAAGATACGCTGCGATTGGAGTACCAATGCAGTGCCCTATGCACCATTAGGTGCGGAAAGACATCGATTGATTGATTATAAAAAACATATATTAATGTTTTATCTGATTTTTTATTAAATTTAAATTTACTACTTTTTTATTGTACTCGTATTTCATAGATTCTATAAAAATCATATTTTTAAGATTTCAATAAAAAAACCGATGTACAGGAAGACTTGTGAACAATATATATTTACCTGATCATGTAGAAGGCAGCTTCAGGGAGTTTAGCATTATTGTGTTTAAGGACTCTGTAGAGATATTCATCATGTCCCCATGAGAGCATTATTTTATCCAGACCACAGTGGGGTTTGTAAATGCCATATTTTGTGCTAGAAAAAAAAACCATTTAAATACCCACCTACAATTTAATTGATGCCCTTTGACGATGAGTGAGAGAACACTAAAATCAAATCATTGTTACGATTTTGGTAAAAATAAGTGGCTTTTGGTAGATTTCATATGTGGATTTTGAGGATGTAATGTAATTTAAAAGTTCAATTAAAAACACTTATGAAAGAAAAAAGATGAAGATTGAAAATTACAAAAACAATCTAAATTATTAAAACTTGCCAAAAATTAAAGATTTATTAATTACTATTACATTTAATAATAATGCATACATTTAGAGACACAGCTGTTTAAATGAAATCTTGCATGTTTTTTTTAATGGGTTCAAACCAATTATATTGTATGGCATAACACAATTGCTAAAATGCCTAACTTTTGATAAGCAAAATGTATTATTATAATTGAAATAAAAATAACACATGTCAATTTTGATACTAATCTTCCTAATCCAAAAATACAAGCCGATAAGTCTGTAATATTTTCAACATAAAATAATTAAGACTGATAGTAAAAATGACTGGCAAATAAATGATAAATAATTCTTAATTATTTCTTATCTATTCAATAAATTATTAATTTTAAATAATGATGTCAAAAGTAATTTGAATAAGTGCTAATGCACCTGAGAACACCTCAAATGATTTATTAATAATGATTATATTGTCAGCGGAAATTCGAAATTCTGTAAGAGTAAGTGTAATATTTTTATGGGAGAAAAAAGAAAATAAAATAAATCATATTTCTTGTTTTAGTTAAAATATAAGTACAATATTTTCTCAACAAAATGAATACATATTATTTATAAAAAAATTCATCTCTCGAACTATTAACATTATGTTTAGGGAACAAATTCGAAATGCTATGAGCAGCATTTTGAATTCTCGCTGACTTAAAATTCTATTTGAAAATAAATAATCTCAACAAAGGCCAATAAATGTATTTTAAAGGGGGAATGTGGAAGTCTATTTATGAATAAAAACAAAGGATAAAAATTTAAAAATGTATTTTATGGCGATTCATAGCATCTCAATAAGAGTTTTAGCTCTTTTCACTCTCTCCCTCCACATATCCAACAACCGTTTTGATGGCTGAAGGTCTTCCTATCTGTTTTGTTCATATTTAATATCGGGTTGTGGTCCCGCGGCTAGTGTTGTGGACCCACGAATCAGAGGTCTGAGGTTCGAACCCCTCTCAACTTGAGTTATTTACAACTTGGCCCTAAAATGGAAATATTTCGGTAAATTGTAGGAACCCAAATATTTTAAAAAAATAAAAAAAGTTTTTTTCTTCTTAAAAAATCAAGTTAATTTTACTTCTTAAAATTGGTGTATTTTTCTCACCATATCCTCTTTTTCCCACCTGCTGACAAAGCCTCTAAAATAGAAGCTTAGCGAGTTATTCCTTTTAAAATAATAATATATGTATAAAACTTTCACAAGCCAGTGCAGTGCAATTATATCAGCATAAATACAATTATATCTGCATATCAGCCGCTCTCTTCTGTTCCCTAATTCGCCCGCACCTAGAGTATTTCTCCGTTATCTGATCTCCATATTACATCAAAAATATTGAATCAGTTCAACATCGATTTTTAAGAAAGATAGGCTGGAGGTTGGGCTTATCCAGAGACCTATATATGTATAATGACTTAGAAACTACCTTGAAAATATCTTCTCTTCAAAACCGTCGAAATAAATCTGACCTTCTAGTCCTATTTAAAATTCTCAACTCACTCTTTGATGCGCCTGAACTACTGAGCTCAATAAAATTAAATATCCCAACTTAGAAACCTCAGGCAAAACTTACTCTTTCATACCGATAAACATAAAACTAACTATGGTTTTCATTCCCTTATTCCCAGAATTCTTAGGTCTGCCAACAAACATACCAGTCTTAATTTCTTTCATAACAAGTTGTCTTCTTTCATTAGATCACTGAATCAAATTCAATTATAAACACCTCTCTCCCACTTCCACTCCCACCAAGTCTACTATTGTGTCTTTCTACTTTTTTTATAATGATTTTCTATGTATACATATGTCCTTAAAAATAACCATTGGGCATATATATAAATAAATAAATAAATTTTGCATAGCTTAACATCAACATAATGATTCATTGAGTACTTGATTTGTGTATGTGTATGTACATATTACGTGTGTAAATTACGAGTACTTGATTTGTGTATGTGTATGTACATATTACATGTAAGTGTGTATTAAGATTTTATAAATATAAAATCATGATTTATTACTTTGATCATTGTACTTAATTGAATTACTTTTTTATCATGGATGAGCTGAACCCGGCAATGCTTTGCTATTGCTAGATTTTAGTACATACTCGTGTATATATAATAAATGAACACAATCGAAAGTTTGATAACAATTATTGTGTTTAGTTTAAATTAGATATGTACATGTATGTTATTATTTTTGTGTTTCGGATTACATAAATTGTGAGGATATACGGTGACAGGGAAATTTGATAAATAGGTATTTGAACATTGTTTTTCTGTCACTCTACTGAAGATGCCTCCCCGATGCTTTGCAAAAAAGACAAATGTGTTTCGGACCTTTTATGCCTAACTAAAATAGATGGTTCGTTGTCCTATTTTCCGCACCTCAAAACTGAACCAAGTTTGTTATTTTTTTAAAACAGAGAACCGGAATGAAATTTTCTGTATCAGTCTGTTTTTTGTTTTTCAAAAATAGTAATCATATTTGTATACCGTTCGCCCGAAGACCGCAGATAAAACTGGATGTTTTTATAGGTTTTAGTTCCCATATAAAACTATTCATCAATAAAGCAAAACTATGGAGACACACTGATGGTAAATATTTTGGCGGCATTTTATTTGGCGGCCTCCGTGGTGTAGTGGTCAAGACGCTTGACTCACACACGGAAGGTTCCGGGTTCGATTCCCGGTGAGAACACAAAAAATTAAAATGTGATTTTTCTCAAGCCTGGGTGCTCTGTGATGTAATTCACCACTGTAATTAGGCCTCCTGGCCTGTTGTGGTGCAAAAAAAAAATGTTAAAAAAAAAAAAAAAAAATGTAGAATTTATAATATACGTTTGTATGAAGAAAAGTCAGATCGCGTGTCCTCTTAAGATAAAACATTATTAAGTATACTCACAGAGTTTGCTTCATAATGCTTTTACGTAACCAAAGAAACAGGTTCGGTTTTTCAAAATAAAACCATTGACCTATTAGTACACATAGATGCGCCCTGAGCCCTCTAAAATTATGACACTTAACTTATGCCTAAACGCTCAGTCATGGCTGATGCGTAATTAGTCGTAATAAAAAGTTAATGCTGTTAGTAATAAAAAGCGAATGTTGTTTTTAAACATTCAAAAACAAACTTTTTTAAAAAACAACATCCTCCCATTTTTTTTGTATATGTATTCTCGTCTAATGCAGCCCTGGTGAACGATGAATAAAACATTTAAGCTCTTAACCTTTTTTTCTAAACAGATTCAAGATTTTAAAAGCTATAAATATGGCTATGGCAAAGCTCATCATTTTGCTGAAAGCCGCATGTAAATAAAAATGTAAAAAAAGTTATTTAGCCTATCGAGGACACATATGAACATTGCCTTTTAAAAATATTAGATTAAACTGTATCTATAAATCAGGGCGTAAAAACATTACGCTTTGTTATTTTATCATTTTTGGCTCTTACTTGTATCTGTCGTCATTCCCATCTGGATTATCCGTGAAGCTCGTATCTCGGTAGACAATGGATGGCCCCCACTCGCATCCCACTACAAATGTGTCTCCCACGACACACCACTGGGGCTCATTGTAAAATGCCATAACCTGGAATATGGAAAACACAATATTGATATTTGGCTTATTCTGAAAATTTTAGTAAATTTACCAAATTTACCTGGTTCATATTTTTTCTCATCTTTAATAATTAGAATTGCTATCTTAATTATTAGAAAAATGAGAAATACATGAACCAGGTATATTAGATAAATTTATTCGAATTTTGAGAATGACCGATTTATTTGATATGCAAAGAATTTGAGTATGTGATGCAATATTTATTTTAAGTTGCATTGCCCCTTTCTCAATTTACTGAAAATGCAACTGGAGGCGCGATGCCAGAGTCTGGATGAGGATTTACACAATATTCATATATATAAGTCATAAGGACTTGTCAGAAGAGGATATGTTATACATAAAGGTTTAGATATAGTTAAGGCAATAAAATGTATCAATGATAGCAGGACTCCGAATGCCGATTGGAAGGTCTGTTGATGAACGACAACAGTCCGCCTACTCCTGGCGAGTTTTCTGTGGTTTCAATATACAATTTTCTCATACAACCTTTTTATGAAAAAACATGACTTTTTGTGAAAACAAAGGCGTGGCCTGTTTGTGGGTATACAAGATATGTTTATGAATTTTTGCTCCTATAATAAATAGACAGTTTTAATATTGTTGTGTAACATAAAGAGAAAAGAAAATATTCTGTAAAAGATTCTAAGGTATTTTATTATTTTTTATGGTAATTAAAAAAGGAAATAAAAAATATAAAAAAACATAAAAATATTCCTTATTATTAAAGGGCATCAAAATATATCATAGAAAAAAAGAGTTCATATCTTTGGTTTGAATCCAGGATAGTGCGTGTTTTTTAAAAGAAGGAAAATTTTAAAAGTTTGGGATCAATGAAATATTATCAGTAAAAAAGGAATTTAAAAATTTTGGGCCTATAAAATATGCAAATACCCGTTTTTATGTCATTTGGAACTTGAAAGCACTTCAAAATAAATATTTTAGAAAAAATATATATTATTATTATTATATATTTTAGGCAGCCTTTGCTGACGCGCCTATATCAAACGGTTTTTGAACTGGTTGACCAAAACGGAATGGACAATTAGACTTAGCAATTTATTCCAGTCTGAAATTTCCCTGCTGGAAAGGAAGTCTTTCTTAGGATTTAGGTGGGATTGGGGACGATAAAGCTTCCAGTTACGACCCCGTAAATTTGTGTCGGGATTTAATTGATACATCTCATTAATGCAGGGGGGAGTCAAACTAATTATTGAGTATCTTATATGTTTCTATCGAGTCCTATGTTACAAAGTGATCACTGAAATCACGAAATAATATTAAAAAATCTCACGGTCCTAGTGGTGGGCTTGTGATTGATTAATGATTCATGTTTTGTGACGTGATTCACCGATGAAGGATTTCTTGGCCTTTTGAATATAAAATAACTTATTAAAGTTAAGGGTTTGGTGGAAAAAACTAACCTTCCCTAAGTCATGAATAAGTCCTGTGAGATGGAACCAATCGAGGTCGGGATGTTCGGCTCGGATGCGTTCTGCAGTTTGGAAGGCGTGAACAATATTTGGGACATCCGTGTCGGGATCCGATTCGTCTACCAAGTCATTTAATTTGATCAGGGCATCCTTAACTGTAGTTTTAGCATGGTTGAATTTCAGCCACTTGTCCATCTTTTCTAAAATAAACATCACAGCAATTTATAAAAAGCATTAAACTTGTATACGCATGAGATTTTTTTTTTAGTCTCCCAACAGTCTGACGATGTCAGTCACGACGAAACCCGATAACTGGTGAAAAATTATAAATAATGGTGGAAATAAACTTAATATGGTATTTGTATTAATATAATTAAAACGTAGTTCCACCAAGAAATGTCAGTAGAGAAATTCAATCAAAAATCATCTAAGATCTTATGCTTCAGGTTCAGAAACAATGTACGTTTACATCTATGCATACATTAATATGTGTGTATGTATGCGCTTATATTATTATGGATATCAACTACTGTAATTAGAACACGATATAAAAATAATGTTAATGAATGCCTTGACACAGGTTACGCCCAGTGAGGTGTTCATATAGAAAAGAAAAAAGAAAAAGTTTTATGTGAAATAAATAAACAAAATGAAATATTACAGTGTAAAACCCACCTCTAAAACCAATATTTCACATTCACTCGGCCAGGAATCAAACCTAAAACCACGAGCATGGGACATATCCTTACTCAATTTACTTTTTTGAAATTTTTACCCGAGAGTCATCGAATTGAAAACATTTTTATTCCACACAAAACTCTGCTCGGGCAAAGAATGCATGTAAATCTTTAATTGACAAACATAAAAATCAGGTCGTGGTCCTGTGGCTAGTATCTCCGACTCACAGACCAAAGGTCTGAGGTTCGAATCCCACTCTACCCCAACTCGATTCCCATTTTCTAATAGTGAGTTATTTACAACTCGTTGAAAATGGCCCTCAAAAAATTAAATATTTGGGTAAATCATAAGAACTCAAATATTTCTAATCATAATAATAATTTTATGGCTCAATTATATATTGATAAATACCAGGAATCAAATCTGGAACCTACGTAATTGATGCTTGTTAAAAGTTTTTAAAACCCTAATTAGCTTAATTGAATATATCAATTATGTTATCACTATAAACCTGTAAATAAAAATATTTTTAGCTACATAATTTTTACGTGGTCGTAAAAATTAAAATTTCAGTGCATTTATGCGAGTAATTCTTTTTTAAATTCAGTTATTTTTTTTAAACATTTAAAAAAATAAATTAAATCGAGGTCTAAACTTTGTTGTGATTGTCCTCAAGTCAGTAAAATTACATGATGTTTATTTAAAAGTTATTGTGAGAACAATAATTATAAAATAAAAAAAAACTAATGTTATTTCTAATGGAAGATAAATTAAAACTCACCCTTTACAAAACCTACAGTTTGGTGGGTATGCATTAGTTTGTATGTTTTCCGTACTCTTTCTTTTATAGGATCATTTTCATCTATTGAATAGTCACGGAAAGCTTCCAGTGGTTTGTTATTATAAATCATCTCTGGCCGCATCAATAATGAAGGGTCCATCATTCTGATTTCAGACTCCTAAAACACAATATTTAAAAAAATAAGAATTAACAGATGTTATAATGCGGTTTGATATCAGAATCAGAAAAAAATAATATGAAATAGAATAACTCTAAAATGAATGTTTTTAAAACTAACTCTTTGATTTTCTACGTTGTATATTGTCATTGCGACTTGGAAATCGGCTTTACTTTTTTACAAAAATGTTCAGGAGAAACAATTAACATTGCAGACTTGAATAGAAATGTTTGGGTACATAGTTATTTTTTAGTGAATACTTAAATTGTAGTATGTTTATGATAATTGATACATTATCAGTTTAATTGCGGTTAAAATGAATTAGTAGCCATTTTTCGGAATAAATAATATATTAAACAAAATTAATGCACATAGCCGGCTTCCAAGGCGCAACAATATATATTTATTTTTTAATAAATAAATAATAAAAAGTAAATAAATAAATAATTAAAAATAAAATTTAAAAAAGTAACAAACGATGAATCAAGAAATCAGTTAAGTCATTTTGGACATTTAGTGATTTAAGACCCTTTCCCTGCCAATGAAAGTTTCATTAATAAACATTATGAATATTTTCATTTTTTTACTTACCGTTTTTGTTGCCATTTTAAAAAAATCACTAAAATATGATTATTGAACATAAAATATTACAACCACAGTAGTACCTTTTTGAAACAAGAGCTTAATTAAAATGATGTGAATCTAGGAAGCTCGGTATTTAAATATGGACACTAAATACCTATATATCACAACAGTGATGTCACAGTGTACTTTATAATATGCGTATGTCCAAAATGTCATATAATTCAAATGATCAGCTAAGTATTTCGAATGTTATTGAGTTGCGCCAGTAAATTATTTAATCACGTTGTATAGATAATGTTATTGTCATAATGTAATAATATTATGATCAATCGCAGATAACGTTTTATAAACAAATTTCCAGAGTATTAAGTTTCACACCCAATTTTATAAAAAATATCATAGGTAATCTGTGAAAATTTACCTTGTCAGAATTACCAGTTTTGAAATAGTGCAGATAGCTTGAGTAGATAATATATTAGATAGGCGTTTCTCTGTCAATACATTGTAATAAACTGGATGTTTATGAGAGAATTAATATTCAATATTAAGTATCCTCGTGTTCGGGTGGAATGAATAATAGAATCAGAATCCTGGACAAGTGGGTTCGACTCGGTGACTCTACCTCAGTAAAAACTTTGAAAACAAAAATCAATGGGGGATTATTCGCCTCGTGATGTACTGGGTATATTTGCTAACAATGCTTCTTCAAGGCTTCCCCGGGGTCCGATTTCAGTCAAAGTCGCGTGAAATTTTAATTCAAATGGTGAGTTTCCATCGCAAAATATCATAAAACTATGACATATTGCAATGGAAACTGCAAAGGGGTTCCTATTTTGAAATAGAGCAATCTCTTGATCTGTCTTCATTGGAGAAACGTTGGACTGAGATGGACCTTATATGCATTTTCAAAATACTGAATGCTGTAAGATATGTCCCATCTCTGTTGCAATCAATTTCTTTTCATGTTCCCAAACCAGAAGTCAAAATCTGCTATTTATTCAATCTTCTAAGAGCAACTTTTTTTTATGGCTCAATGTCCAGAATGTGTAGATTAGTCAATTCGTCACACAACTTGACATTTTTTGAGACAGATCTTCCCTTTTTTGTAGATCTCTTCCCCACCAAAACAGTGTGGGATGAAGATGGATTGGCACGGTTTAGCTCGAAGTCTTATATGTTTGTGAATAATGCAGCAGCGATATTATCGCTGCTTAAAAACGGCCACAAATCAAAAACCCGGAAATTTAACTTTATTGCAAAAATGAGATTTAAATCGGTCATATTTTTCTCCCAAAATCCCGCAACAGCCCTTTTGATATTTGTGTTCTGGTGACCAACTTCACAGCGAAACCGCCATCTCCACTGCTCTTTGGGTGATAGTTAACACGAAACTCCATAATTAGATAGACAGCTTTTAAAAACGCATCTAATGAAATTAAAAACATTAAAAAAAAGCAAAAGCTCATTCATGTTAAAAACTTTGATTGGGTCTACTGAAAAAAGTAAAATTTCAATTTGTGGCCCTTTTGAATTTAAGCAGCGGTATGTTGTACACCATTATTTTATTGCCCTTGTATGTCTTTGCTACAAACATAGTTTTATGTTCTTTTTGTTCAGTTTCTAGTACATATGTTTCTTTATGTAACTGCAGTAATTGTAATTAAATAAATAGTTTCAGGAAAAGCTCCTAAAGCGCAAGATTAGTTGTCAAGCCTTCATGTATATTACAAATAACCATACAATTAGGTGCGGATAAAGGAATGAAAGTCATCGGCGCCGCATAGGACCACCAAATAAGACACGAAACTAAGCTATCATTTTTGCGAGGACATGCGGTAGGTAAGAATTTCGACAAACAGGTATTCGAACATTGTCTTTCTATTACTCTCTCGCAGATGCCGCAGTGCGAAAATGACAACTGCACGACGGACTGATTTTTCATAAATAAAATCGGCATTTCACTGTCCCGTTTTCTGCACCTCGAAACTGAACCAATTTTTATGTTTTTTTTTTTTAACTTATGAAAAAGAAAAATGATAGAGACACGCCAATGGTAAATATCTAGTGTTTAAAAAATCATTGCTCTAGAGCAATAGTAACAAATAATAACACTAGTACCATAATTATGATTGGGTTATGGTCCCGTGGCTAGTGTTGCGGAGCCAGAGGTCCGAGGTTCAAATCCCACTCTACCAAAACTTGATTTCCATTTTCTAATAGTGAGTTATTTACAACTCGTTGAAAATGGCCACTACAATTGAAATATTAGGGTAAATTATAAGAACGTTAATATTTCTTTTTATTTAAAAAAAATAATAATAATAATAATCCAAAGAGAAAATACGGGACTACATTTCTTCCATAATTTTGCGTGTAAAGTGGCCATTTAAACCAGCCAATGACAGGTCATAAGCCCTGTGGATGCCTAGGCTTCTAAATTCTTCCCTTCTGTAAAATGTTCTTCATGTCTGTTGTAATATATTCCATAATTTTATTACCATAATTCCATTTTGCACAGATGGAGAACTCCTTTAAGAAGATTTTCTCATTCGGCAAATATTTTTTTTCAACAATGTTTTGAGTATGTCCAAATGCTTGCAGACTGGCTGGATGACTTCCCCATGACTTCCATATTTTTTTCTCTAAAATGTTTTCCCTCTCTGCTGCAATAATATTTTTTTTTTCTTTGTATGTGGGCACCACCCAGTCTTATGTCCTCACATGTGATTTGCGGAATGTTAGTGGGCTTGCTGTAGGTTGCCAATTCTTTAAACCGACGGGCTCACGCCGTCCGGGAAGGCCATCGATAACGATCTTTCGATTTTACTTTGCGGATCTAGGATCTCCCGGAGACATCTGGTGATGTCCACATGCTCCACTTAGGAACAGATGTGGAAAAGACGAAGAAGATGCTGTAAATTTCACATTTCAGTCCCAGTTAAGGGACCGTGAAATATTGCAATGGAATAAATACAAATATTGTGTCATATTTCAACCAATTTCAACCAGCGCAGAGACAAAATTATTTAACAATTATCTATTTCAGTCCCAGTTAAGGGACCGTGAAATATTGCAATGGAATAAATACAAATATTGTGTCATATTTCAACCAATTTCAACCAGCGCAGAGACAAAATTATTTAACAATTATCTATTTCAGTCCCAGTTAAGGGACCGTGAAATATTGCAATGGAATAAATACAAATATTGTGTCATATTTCAACCAATTTCAACCAGCGCAGAGACAAAATTATTTAACAATTATGTACTTATAAAAATAAAGTAACACCAGGGAAATGTCGATAGAAAACTCAATCTATTATGAGATCAGTGTATTAGTGTTCAGTATCAAAGTAGTTAATGTAATAATAATTAATGATGTATTTTATTGCATCATAGATAAAATCATTTGCCCCAAGATTGAAAGGTCTTCTTATCTATGAATTTGATAAGAGGGACAAAGCGAAATCAAGGGCCTATTTGTTATTTTTAGTTGGATGTTAATTTAATTAACAATATTTTTAGTATGTACAAACCCTTGTAGACAAATTTTGGATTTTCCCCGGAGGGATAAGTAAAATTTTTAGATATTTTCAACAGATATGAAGCTGTTAAGAGTATGGAAGTCTAGGCCTTCCCTCCAACGATAGGTGTCGGTAGTTTTCACCATACTTATAATTTCTACATCATTCCAAACATTCTAACAATATGCGATTTTCACAAAATAATAAGATTTAGTATTCCAAAGATACGTAAAAAAAACGAAAAGAGATCATTCAAATATGTGGTTCCGGTTAATTTAAATTTTTAGGTAATTTTTTATTATTATTGAATATTCGTGTGGCTTTTTTTCTCCCTATAACTTAGCTAACAGTATTCACTGTTAGAGAGGTAGTAAAATTTTTTCGAAGTGATTTTCAGCTTTTAGATTTTATTGGAGAGTAGTGAAGAGAAAAAACAGAACTGAAAGTTAAATTTAACCTGAAACCTTTATTAATCTGACTATGTTGGTCCATACTTCTTTGATTATTCCAGCTGAAACTTTTGTCGATGTACGTTAGATTCTTACGAATTGGGTATTTCCTGAAAACAATTTAGACTAATTAGTTGTTTTAATTGGCAATATTTTGATTATGTATTTTGTCCAAATTAGAGGTAAAGAAAGATAAGGCGTATAATCTGTATTTGAAGAGAAATTAAACATATCAATAAAAATAATACAGGGAACATATTGTATATATTTTTAAAAATCAGTATTCTTCAATAATCACCATCGGATATAATGCACTTGTGCCAGTGTATTTTCCAATCTTCGAAACATTTTCCTTAAGTTCCATCGGTGATTTGATCCATATCTCCTCTATGGTCGCAAAATGTCAAAATTGGCCTTTCACAGTCCTTCATCTTTGAAAACAAGAAAAGGTCAAAGGGTGCCAAGTCTAAATTTGAATTTCAAATATACCATGTATTTTTATATCAAACCTCAAATACTAACATCATTGTAGTATACCATTTACTAATTGAATATTTATATTTAAGATTGATTGTTGATTATGTATTTTTATGCATATTAACAAATTGTTTGTTATCTTTAAAAAAAGTTAAGTTGTTTTTTTACTGTCAAAATGAAATAAATAAATATACAATAACAGAGATGAAGGAATCGCTGGGGATTATGAGTCATTAATTAGCTGATTTCATTTCCCAACCTTTTTAAGCCTGAGGACCGGTGAAATAGGAGAAAAAAATTGCAGACCGGTAATGCAGGCATAAAAACATTTATTTATGTAGTATTTTGTTTATTGGTTTTTGATATAGGGTGTGTTTTTTGTTCTAGGTTTTTGGTCATTGTTAACAGGTATAGAAATAAAAAATGCCGCTTTTTTAGTATAGGAATTTTTGAATGGGCGACACGTATTTCTGTAGACTGGCAAATCTCAACGGACCAGTATCGGTCCGCAGACCGTAGGTTGGGAAATGCTGGTTTTTCTATGGCAGCCGTCCGTCTTAATGATGTATCACTTGATTTGACAACTGGGAAAAACAGATTTTCCAGTGACTGGTATATATATAAGATATGCACTCATTTAAAAAAAATTTAATAGTTGTAAATACTATAAAGTCAACTCCCTGCTAATGCACAAATCAATAGATCTGTTGAATCTGCAATTTCAAACGTAAAAATAAAACTGTAACAAGCCGATAAACCTATGAGTTAGATATTTCTATTTAATAATAACTGAACATATTCATGATAATTATTTCTACACAGATACGGATGAAACACGTGCCATGGGCAGTTTACGTAGTGCTTGTAGAATTTTTAAGTATTAATTTCATAGATAAAACGTGATATTAAGTTTCCACTCGACACATGCTTGCGTAATCTTTTCAAATTAACGCCCTAATGACCTTCAACATTTGCCAAGTCGACCTCAGGTCGTTATTTCATTCGAGACAGGCTGTGATCCCGTAACAGTTTCGCAGACTCCGGATCAAAAGTCCAGCTTTTTTAAAACAGTCATTTATGACCCACAGAAAACGGCCCCAATAAAATTTTTGTGTTACCTCAATTATATTTATAAAACGTTTTATGAATATGATAACAATATGAACAAGTACTAGAAAATTAATAACAATGGCTAAATGTTAAACAAATTTTAAATAATGTTGTCATCATCCACAAATTAGTTGATCAATCATAAATGCCCATCAGGTAGTAAAATAAAATATATTTTATTCAGACAAATGCATCGTAATAATTTAATTTAAAACATCGGTACAATGTACATTCTCCCCAGACAATCTATAATAAATTAACTACAATATACAAACATGTTTATGATATTATCAATATTTTCTCCATCCATACAATGAGCAAAGAACAATAACAGTAAGGCAATTGATTTACTTAAAATGTAAGTTATTCTGAATTGTCAGAGGATTCGTTGCTATCTGAACAACTGTCTCGGCTTCCCTCGCTGTCATCCTTCTCCCAGTCGTCTTCTTGCAAGCGCGGGGTGTTTCTGACACTAGAGGAAGGGCTTCTCTCCGCGGACGAGTCGTTGGAGAATATGTCAACGGCCATTTTGATTGGTTCCTTTGATATGAGATCCTTCCTCGCCTCCTTGACGAGTTCCTTTAGGGAAGAAGTGAGCAACTTGTCTTGCTTCCGAGACATTTTATATTCTTCGATGTTTCGCAGTTCGTCTTGTTCCTGGGTGGATTTTTTGTCCTTGGGTGAATTTTCGGTTCTAGAAAATCGAAGTATAAACATTTGGAATTTTAGCAAGGTTATATTTTTTATAAATTTTATATTATATTTAAAGCACTAACTTTGTGGTTTTTGTTATAATAATATAAATATTACAGCTTTGTTTTTAACCACAATTTTTTTTCCACATACCGGTTTCTTAGACTTTGAGAAAGTTTCGTAAACTTTGAGAAAGAAGCTTGTTTAGCTTTGAAACCGGTCAGTGGTAAAATAGTGGTGAAAAACAAATTTCTTTTATTTATTTTATTATATTTTTTAATTAATTACAAATCTGTTCATTTTGAATTTACAAGCTGTCAATCCTTTGAATTACAAGTATTTGAATAATTTGTGTAGTACCGTCACCGAAATTCAAAGACTTCTTACGGATTATTTTTTCCTTATTAACTGACGCTTTTTAAGACAGTTTTTATAGTAATCATAATTTTAAATTGACATAATCAGAAAATTAATTTATTAAAACAATAAAGTGATCATTCAATTGTATAATACATAAAAACAAGTCACATTTTTAACTTTCAAAATAATAGAAAAATTTGTGTCAAAAAATGCAAAATATTACATATTTTGCATTTTTTGACACAAATTTTATGTATCGGTGATTAACGTTTGAATTACCTGGATCTATGTTTTTTACTATCTTCTCCGTGAGATCGGCTTTCTCTGTATCTATAACAATAAAAAAATCAATTTACAATCTATTGCAAAATGGTTTTCTTAATATGTTTCAACTGAATGCAGCGGAACTTCTATATTCGTCAACCCCATATTGACAATATTTGATAATCGTCACTCTCTGATGACAATTTCTTTTTCCTAATTCCTAGGCACTGGTGCTGTGACCCCATGATCAGAATGAGGAAGTTCAATCTCATAAAATTGGGTATAAAAAGGTTTTCTTACCACTAAGTATCTCAAAAATGTATGAAATAATTAATAAAAATGAACTACGTCAAAAGATCGACCAATCAATTGAAGCGTTTTATGTGTTATGATAGATTTCTAGTTTCCGGGTAGCCATTTCTTTCGGTGTATTTTGACGCTACGGACTCTACTTTTAAATGTCAGCACAATTCGCCGACAACAACTTGTGACGTCACAGGGGGGGTAATCTCAAAAAACAAAACTTTAAAAAATCATAGCAAAATTAAAAACCACCGAACTTCCTCATTAGAAATACTATTGGCTGTTTTAATTTTCACCTTCATCTTCTTACACTACTACCATTGTGATATATATTTAGTACAGTAAAGTTAAAGTTTAAACATTTAAAAAAATTTTGTACTATTAAATTTTTGACTGATAAATGTTTGAGTTGCTTCCTTTCTCGGAAATTTCACCCGAGAGCAGCCATCGAGTTGAAAGCACTTTTTCAGGGTTCTTGTTCTATTTCACACACAGAACAGTATTCTCCATCTGCATGGACACATAAAAGTATACAAATAAATTTCAAAACAAGCTGGTCTTCAAGGCTTCATCCACTGGTCAAATAAATAAGTGCAAAGTGTAAAATACCTGTCGTCTTTGGAAGAACTCTTTTTGGATTTCTTAGAATGTTTTCTACTGCTGTGGCGGTGCCTGGAACTCCGGTCGGATTTCTCGCGCTTCGGATAATCTTCCTCGCCAGAATCTACAAAGAAAATGGAGATTTAGAGAAAAAGTGAGTATAAATTTTAGGCATGGAGGGTTCTATTCCCGGTAAGATCACAATGATTTTTTATTTATTTATTCATATTTTTTCTCTTACAAACTATAATAAATAATAAAAATAATGTCACCTCACTGGGGTTACCCGTGCCAAGGACACTTAACAATATACTTTTTTCAAATATTTTTACATTTGAGAATAAACAAAGAAGACTAACAATAAACAGAGATAATTAACAAAATGTTCAGACAGTTTTAACTTGTTTACGTATTTATGTACTCAAAATCCCTTTGTCCGAAAGTGGTATTAGTTTGTATTTGTTTAAGTTGTCTTTGTGTTGAGGATCTGGTGATTATATTATTTGTATGTGATGTATTGTAGGGGTTATGTCTCATTCGAGTAAGAGTAGTTTTTGATTCAATGTGATCTTTCTCAAACCTGGATTATTATTATTATTATTTATTATTATGGTGTGTTGCGCTGTGTTTTTCATTATCGTAATTGGGCATCTTGCTGCCTCTGGTATGGTCGAATACAAAAATTTAAATATACATTTATTTCTTCTTGAAAGTAAAAACTATTTAAAATTTGGCTGATTTTCATGGCCGTACAGATGCACAATTTTTTAAATGAAAACAAATTAGTGTAAATATATTTTACCTGAATATGATCGTTCCTTGGAATCTCTTCTGTTCCTCTTTTTCCTACTACTATCGTCTCTTCTGCGATGCCGGTACTTCCTATTTTCAGTTTCTTGGCTTCCTTGGAAGGTGTTCAGCGTTTTCACCTTTGGAAAAAAACATTATTTTACTTTCAAATCCTTTATTTACAGTAAATACTTAATAAAATTGAGTTATGCACGGTGTTTCAGGACCAGACCGCAAAACTTCAGAGGAACATTTCTTATGGTAAACTTTAAAAAAATGTGTATAGTAACTAATAATAGTTTATAAATTAACACAAACGCCACAACAAAATGTTTGAATTTTGATATTTTCTTTCTTTTTACATGTTTTTTCACATTTTGTAAAAAAAAAAAACAGCATCGTTTAAATTTAATTTTGTGATTTATTTTTATTATTTTTTCAATAATTTTAATGGCGTGTCACCTTAAAGGTGTTTTGCCAGTGTCATGTTAAATATTAAAAAAAAAAAATACATATATATGAACTTATGAAGGTGGGTAAGGAGGACATTCGGAAAATGGTGGATGTTTCTTGTTTGCTGAGTATAACCTTTTAGAACCAATGACTCTTTGGTATATCTGGGTTGGTATTCCAAACGCTCTTGTGGCTGTATTATTATTTAGTATGTAAATACATGAGAAAAACTGTTTTCTCGTGCCACAAGAGTTATTCATAATAAAAAAATTCTGAGGTATCTCTACATGAGGGAAGTATGGTAGTTATCCGTGGCTCTATGGGGTTGGTCCGCTGGGTTCCTCTTGGGTATGCTTGGGACCAATAGTTTGCAACTTAGAAGGGATGGGTCTACACTGACCCATTTTTTCAGACTGTTAAGGGGTTTCATCGATAACTCGGCCATTTTAGAGAGTATCAATTTTTATGTTCCTGATGGCTATCTCCGACAGCGTCAGCACAGACTGTTTTACCTCCCGGTTTTCAGAACCAACCTGCCTCTGGTCATGCCGATTGGAAGAGCAGTCAAGCAGCTGAACATTATCACTTCGGAGATCGACATCTTTCACATTAGTGAAACTATGTTTAAGAGGCAAATACTCTTGCTATTAGAGAGTATTATACCTTAATAATGTCGAACCATTGCTCAAGGGTTCTTGGTTTGATATAAAGTTCCAATTTAACGTCTTAAATCCTTTGTTATGTTACTTTGTGAATAAATAATTTGAATTTGAAATTTATAATAGCACCCTGGTTTACTGCTTTATTTCATTAAAAAATGTAGCAGAAATGAGCAAAACTCTGTTATAATATTACAACTTGCCTTTTTCATATTTTGCTCATAAAAAAATACATAATTTACTTTGCAAATTGTATTTAATTTTTTTATTGTTTCTCAAAACATATGGGTCCGCGGATGTCAAAAAACTGCATACGTTACATCCCTACTTCAAACATTCAAATTGTGATTTCTCAAAATAATGTTCTTTGGCTTAGTGACTTTTCCTGAACGATGATGATATTGTGTATTTGTATATGTATTTTGATTAGAATGAAATATATGTGTATACCATTGCACTGGCCAGAGTTGATTGCTGATTGGCCGCAGTACTCGGGAGACCTTTCAAGGTGGACAGGAAGGCAGCCGCTCTTCTTTTTCTCTCAATCTGGATTTTGTTCTTGTCACAACCATCTAAATTATCCCTTTTGTCTGAAATAAACACAATATTATACGTAAGACATATTGAGGGAATCAAAAGACGAGTGTTAAATTCATAATGAAGTAGTTTAGTGCTACCCGGAATTGTATTTAAAAAATGTTCTTTTGGACATGATAACTGCACAAAATTTTCTCTTAAAACCTTACCACGGTAGATTAAAAGCACTAGGACTTACATCATTGGAAGAACGACGAAAGAGAGGGGACTTGATAGAAACTTATAAGATACTCAATAATTACTATGGCTACCCCCTGCATGAGATGTATCAATTAAATCCTAACTAATTTACGGGGTCATAACTGGAAGCTCTATCGTCCCCAATTCCATCTCAATCCCAAAAAAAACTTCCTTTCTAGCAGGGTAGTTTCAGACGGGAATAAATTACCAAGTCTAGTTGTCCATTCCATTTCGGTCAACCAGTTCAAAAACTGTTTTGATGCTTTTTTTAAGGAAGAAGAACTTTGACAAAAAGCAGTACACGAGATATAGGTGCATCAGCAAAGGCTGCCTGCCTATAACAAATAATAATAATATACAAACCTTTGTCATCAATATCATCGGTGAGATCAATAAAGTCTGATGAATCCACTATGTCTTCTTCTATCATTATAACATCATCGGCTCTGTCTCTCTTTGATCTTTTTCTGCTTCTCGATCTCTTCCTTTTGCTTTTCCTCCGGTCTAACGCATCGTCCTCACAGTCGGAAGACCGGCGCCTATCGTACCTGTCTGAATTTAAAGCACTCTTCTTGCGGGATCTAACTACAATCGGCTCAGATATTGACACCTTTTCGTACGACTGAAGTTCGCTTTGGATGTGATATATAGTTTGGTTAGGAACAGGTGGCGGCACGGGTTTGGGGGGAGGAACTATTTTCGGAGCAGGAACAATATTCAACACTGGTTTCGGAACAATCGGAACAATTATCGGCTTGGCTGGAATCGCTTGTTTGTTTTCACAAGTCTCCACAGTTACCTTTGGGGCAGCCACATTTTGAATAGGTTCGATGTTTGGTTTCGGTTGCTGTGTTTGATTATTATCCTCTGTCGGATTTTCCCGTTCGCTATTTTCAGCGTCTTTTGGATTTTCTTCGTCGGAACTTGATTCATACGGTAAGGCGGGCTTAGGTAGTATCGGTTCTGGGTCTTTAATCTTTTTTATTGAAAAAGACACAGGCGCTGAAAATAAATTGTACATAAATTATGATACTTTAAAACATTGATTTTTCATTTCTTCTTTTAGGTTTATTTTTTGTTTCTTGTATTAAAATATTTATACTGTGTATTTTTATTGTGTACGTTAAAGGGACTAAGAGCTATTAGTTTTAAATAATTGCTATTTTTACTTAGTTATAGTTTTTCTGATACTCCAGCGGTATTTTTGATTGATTAAAATCGTAAGTTAATATAAACAGAACATTTTTTAGGATCCTCTGACAAAAAATTCAATTGATAGTTAGGTAGTATTGCAGTATAACCGATGATATGCTGCTTAATAATCTATTTTCCATAATTCATAAAAATAATCGTATAAGATATCACTAATCAAATTCAAAGTAAATTTAAAGAAATTTTTTGAACCCGAGTAAAAACAGCATTCTATTTTAATTAGTATTACTTTGTTATTATTTTCTGTTTTTATCATGTATATTCAAATTTATATAACTTAAAATTACTAAATAACTACAACAGTGTAAATTTATCTCCAAGCACAAGAGCTAATCTCCTTTTTAGAAAGTTACAGTTATAAGATCAACTAAATATATAAAAGTAGATTGTAATAGAGAAAAAAACATTAATAATTTTATGTAACAATATTTATTGATAAAAAAATATTTTTAACTACACAAGAAAATGAAGTATTTTATTATGTAAACGGCTCTGAGTATCTAAAAAAAAAAAGAAAAGTATTTTAATAATTAAATTACCTTTGACTTTTGGATCACTGTCCTCTTTAGCTTCGTTTTTCTGCCCGTTTTCAGAACCTTTAGCCACATTCTTGTTGGTCTGTTCGTAGAAGGAGCGCTTGTGTCGATAGTAACCGTAGTACTGGTGTTCAGGGTTCAGGAAATAGAACCGGGGATCTCCTTTCATCTTCACAATGTTCTCAAACGCGTCGCCGTTCTTTGCCACGTAGGAGGCCATCTTGTCGACAATTATTTGTAAATCGGGTGGAGGAATGGTGATGGAGGATTTACTGTGAGATTGATCTGAAATAAAGCGAGAATTTAATTACCATAATGAAATAATAATTAAATTACGTAATAACCAAAACTCGTACGACTTTTGCTCAGTGGTCCGGTCTCCTTTATCGCACAGAGAGTGCTTAATATTTTGAAAGAGTAGAGCTCAAAGACAAAATCTAATTTCAAGAATGAGGTTCAGGACTGGTTTTTCCTTGCAAGGAGAGATTCGAGTTGGAAACTTTTGGAATTTTTTTGTTTTTATGTATCGTATTATCATCCCTACGATTTCTTAAAGTTTTGTTATTTTGAAATTACTCCGCCGAGTTATCCTGATATTTAAAAAATGAACCCCATACGTAGGAAAACATGCTAAATATGGCTTCACGGAAACCGGAAACATTTAAAATTGGCAATTCTAAATAACTGTTCACTAGAACTTGTGACAGTTCATTTTTATAAAAAACCATTTGAATGATTTTTTTCATACATTTTTTAGAAGCTTCGGCGTATTTTAATTTTTATGGTATAAGGTCTTTGGTTAGTGTTTTTCTTTCATCAAACATTATTTGAAATTTTTCTTTCATTAAAAATCAGCAAAAAATTTTGATAATCTTACCAGAATCGGAAGAATCAGAATCCCCTTCACTGTCTGAGTAATGAATCAGTTTTAAGCCACTGGACTTTCCAAACTCTGGCTTAGGAGAATTTGTATTAGAATTAACTCCGACGAATGGCAATTTCTCTTGTTCGACGACTGCCACACTCGGCACCGGAACATTTGTCAAATTTTCACTACTTGCGTTGGTGTCGTACATGACCGCAGGTTTCAAGATGTCCGGCTGGGCGACGTGCCCGTAAGGAAAGGTGTGCGCGGCGTACGATCTCATCTGCTCTGCGTCCATTTTGGAAAAGGTGCTTTCTGATTCAGTGGCGGGTTTCGGGATCGGCAGGGGGAGAGTTTCTGTCCCGGGTGGAGCGATATCGCTTTCAGCAGATTCATCTTCCGTGTCTTTCTTGCCCTTAATCTGGTTCACCAGCATGGAATAGGCACAGTTCGCCGAAGGCTTATACGCAATGCTCGGTATAGAAGGAGCCTGTAGGCATTAAAATAACAGAAAGATTAATGTTTGATCAAACAAAAATTTTAAGTAACATCAAATTGCAACCTTTGTGAATGTAAATATAAATGGTTTTTGAAAGTCTAAAACCTATTGTCACTCTTAGGAAGTGTGTTTAAACTGGCCCATTGTAAAGAGAAATAACTGTAAGAGGTTCAATTTTTAAAAACCTGGAATATCACAAATTTAAATTGCTTATATTTGTAAGCTAGGTAACATTTTAGCGAGTTGAGTTGATTATTAGCCATTTTGAATATCCAAAAGCAAGGGAAATAATCAAACTATTTTTTCAATACAGTGCCATGGTAGTAATGCTAGAAATTGCATATAGCGAGTCTAATGTGCTGTTCGAGGAACAGCACAGCGCAAACAATGGCTTGCATGCGCGAATGTCCTGATTGTGTCGCATTGTAAACTCAAGGCTCTGCCTATTTATAGCATTCATGGAGGAAGATACAAATATGTGTTTTAAATGGGTAACTGAAAAATGCTGATTTTGAAGTTACTTATTTGGAGTAATTACGCAAAAATATTACAAGGAAAAGTTGCAGGAAAATGCAGTGTAGAAAGAGGACGTATCCCATGGGTTAAAAACTTAAGAGAGTGGTTCAACTGTAGCTCCAAATCCTTATTTAGAGCGACTGAGAACAAAATAAAAATTGTCATTACTGTGATGTGGCACCATAAGAAGTTGTGTTAAAAATTCAATTGAAAATAACAAGAAACTCATTCTGTGTAATTTATAAATGCACCTTTTTTATTATTCAAAGGCTGAAAGCAACAAAATAAGATAAAATAAGAGATATTCTAAAAGTGAACAAAATATGTATGATTCCTCAAGAACATTATATCGGCACACTAATAATTGTGCCAAATATTCAATGCAATATCTAATTTTTTTCTTCCAAATTATGTAAATGCATATTCCAGTTATTTTTAAAAATTAACCTTATACACTTTAATTTTTCTATTCAAATCATAATTTGATTAATTTATGTCATTTTAATAAGTGAGTTGGACCAGAAATACTAAACCTTGAATGAAAATTGTAATGCTATATGTATATAGATGTAAAATATTGTAACATGCAAAATTTTTACTACTCTGTTGATAAGAATGAAGTTTATTTTATATTTCAGTGCTGTCGAAGTTGTATGTACATATTTTGATTGAAAAATGTTAATATATAAACCTTTATGGAATATAAAATTTAAAAAAAAAACAAATGACAATAAGCCGGGTCTTCTGGTAATTCCTGTTTCATTATCGTTATGTTTGAGTCAAGTGTCGCCAAGAGAAAATAGCCTATTTAGAATTTTCTATTCAAGTAAATGCAATTTTGAAGCGGCTATATTGCAAGACCATTTGGAGTGTGGAATGGTTCACGAAACAGAATATCCGAACTATAACAGGGTCCTGGAAAAAACAAGTTTGACACGTCAGTAATACAAAGAAATAAAACATCAAGTAATTTCAGGAGAGAATATAATAATTTTATTTGACATAAACATTTGTACATAGATAAATATCAGTCTTTCAAATAGATACTGGTGAAAACAGATCAAAACAAAATACATTACTTCATTTGAATCCTCTTGTACACAAATTAATAATTAAGATGATGGTTTCATGTTCTTTTTTTAATAGCCATATTGTTGTTTTAAAAAATGACATAGGTCTTACCATCACCACTTAGACTTAAGGCCTAGACACTAGAAACAAAATGGCTGTCTTAGAGTCCACAAATTTAGTATTATATATTCTGTTTTGAGTATCTCTCACACATCATCATTATATCAATGTTAACAGCCAAAATATCCTTATCAACAAGAGAAAATGAAATAACATCATAAAATTGACACTTTATTAATCCTGATTAAATAAAAATACTATGAATAATACATTTCATCTCTTGTAAAAATAAAAAAAAGTTGGTCAAAATCAAATCAAAAACAGTCAATGTAGAGAATCAATTAATGTGTATGAGAGGATAGATCTTCATAGAATCATAAAAAAAACAATTACCACTTTTTGTTTGAATCTGTTCCACCAGTTCTGAAATATAGCTACAAAAAAGCAACAAGTCTATCCAACTCAATGTCGGATACATAAATAAATATACAATAAAAATTAAATACAATACCATCATGGCGTGAAGAGCTTGTTGGAAGGAAAATATTAAGAGACAAAAAAACAGTAATTGATCACAGTAATTAGAACAGTCTGGGAATATCACAATTTGGTTATGAAATGTCTTTGAAAGTATTGTACGGTGGTTTAAACACCTACCGATTCCACTGACACGGGAGCTAGGCTCGGGTGGAGATAGTACTCTTCCTCTTCCTGTTTTTCTGTAACAAAATATAAAAATAAATATTAATTATAATGGTTACATAAAATGACACATGTTTTTCTTTTTTTATATATTACCATCAATTTTTAATGGCTTATGCCTTTAAAAGAGTATAAAAAATATAATTATAAAAGCAAAATAGAAAACACTAGTTTACATAAAAATTAAACAAAAAATTGCTTACCTTCTTGTTGCTTGGTCGGCTGTTCAGGGCGGTAGCGTCCTTCACGAATGGCGGCCAGCAGGTGGCTGTAGTAGTGGTGCAATGGGCACTCTAGGGATAGGAAATCGAACTGCGTGTTGCCCGCCTGTTTGGCCTTCAGGAGGATCTCCATCTGGGTGCCCTGCGACGCGATGAACATCGCCGTCTTCTCTATTATCGCGTTCAGCTTCTTTGTTTCGGGCTGAAACAAATGCATAATTAGACGTATGAAAGGAAAAAAATATACTCAACAGTCACTATTGCTGCCCAAATTTTGATTCTATGGTCAAACTAAAACAGATGCTTGACTTCAAGACCAGTCTTGGGCTAGAGAATACCAGATTTAGATCCAGCTGCTACACAAGAGCTGGTCTCAATGTTTAGTCTCAATAACTTCAAAAATGGGTTAGATTTGTCTTGAAAAAGTTCAAATACGCCAGCAACTAACTTTTGTAAAAGTAGATTTAAGCGTATCAGCTTTAAGCTGCTCACTAATAATTACAGTATATATTAATAGTAAGGAATTTTATCAAGGAGTTTAAAATCATTTTTCAAATTCATTACCAGAGGCATTCCATCAGGGATGGCAAGTTCTGGAGTCGGTACAAACGCCTCTTCATCTTCCATCTTGGTGCTATCCTTGTCTTCCGCAATGGCTGTCTCTTTCTTCCCGGCATCTCCTTCATAGTTGAACTGGACTTGGCCGTAGGAGGCGTTGTGAGCCATATGAAGCCTTTTTAATTCTTCCTCTGGAAGAAACAAGATAGGATGTTATGATTTATTGTTATTTTATTAAATCTAAGCTTTTTTAATATCATATAATTTAAGTTTACTTCTCATTAGAGAAACCTGTTCTAAAAAGGACTGTACAGTGACCGAAATTTAATTTACATTGTTCACATAAAACTCATTTTTTTATTTTATTTCTTCTATGCTAATTTACTTCAAAAGATTTTGACTTATTTAAAATGTTTTTTTTAACACATAACAGTTAACTTAATTTCACTGGGATGCCATATAAATAATTCTTGCACCACAGACCAAATTTGGTTATTTACTATTCCTTTTCTTATACATATCTCCTTCACCAAACAAGCCTGTATTGATTAACTGTATAGAGATCAAATTTATATTTAACCTAGTTTATATAGCAAGAAAACTTACCCCTTTTAACAATAGATGTCACTTGTTTTCTCTCGACATTTATTTTCTATGGTAAATTAACACGCATTGGAATGTAAAAATTCAATCCAAATATAGATTTAGAAAATGCTATACAAGAACATGGAAATCGACAACCTGTAAGGTGATCACTTAACTCAGCCGATGACAAATCATAAACGAATCAAATGCCTAGACTTCCATATTGTTGACTGTTGACAAAATATCTAATATTGGTATTTGTTTTAACATAACACCATGAGGTCTATGGAAAGAAAAATGTTGACTTCTCCTTAACCCGCCCATTCCTGTGATGTAATAGGCGTTGCAAATTGCACTTAATTAATGAATATCTCGGCAACTACTAAATTAACACATAAGAAAAAAAATCACATAATTTAGGTTTATTAGATAATTTTCAATGAAATATTTTGTCCATCAGAATCTCCGAAAATGACAAAATATCGAGTACCCTGAGACAAATATATAAAACATTTATTTGAGAGAAAGAAATACAATCAAATTAGATCACTAAGCAAGACATACTTCTTCTTCAGCCTTCTGTCGTCCACTGCTGGATGATTTGTAAGTTTTCGTAAGATTTCTTTTTCAGACAAATCGGATTTTTTTTATTTTTAAGTATGTGCCTAAGTTTTCCAAAAGCTCCCAACTCATTTCTATTCGTCTTGGCAGTTCCGCCGTTTGGTTCCCAGCAAGACATACATATAACATTAATGAGATGAAAAGAGACAGTGACTATCAGGCGATCATTTCCTAACACAGTGATTTGGGGGAGTTTTTTCACACAGTGTGTTAAAGGTTAAGAGGTTGAATAAGGAATGAGAGAATAAGACGCAGTACAAAGGTGACTGATATCGCAAAAAGAGTGTGAAGACAAAAATGGCAGTGACCTCCAGAATACTAAATTAGAAATTCTACAAAAAATTCAAGGAAAGTGGGAAGACTATAGAGGAGATGGACCGATGACATCAATGAACTCGAGGGATATGGGTGGAAACAGAGTGCCTAGGACAGAGAAACATGGAAAAATTTGGAAGAGGCCTATATCCAGCAATGGAGAGAAACAAGCTTGTCAGAAAGACTTATTAAGTTTGATATATGTTATTTAACTTTTAGATCTCCAAGTTTGAAATATAGATTTAATTTGTTCACCTCTGTACATCTCCTCTTCATCTTCGTCGGTGTGCAGCGCTCTGTAGCGTTCCTCATCGCAGAGTCTTTCCGCTCGCTGCTCCTCAGCAGACAAGAGGTGCTGCCAGGACACCACCGGGTCCACCCGGGACTCTGCTGCGGCCAGCTCTTTTGCTGCCAAATTCCCGCGGCAATCATATCTGAACACAAATATTTATATTTTAACTAAAACACAAAACAGCTTAATGTATGAGGATTAAATCACTTAAAGTATGAAGAACGAAAGAAAACTGATTGATTTTAATAAAAAAAATGTAATGTTTATGTTTTTTAACTAACTAAAGGAAATAAATAAATATATTACAGGAAATAGAGAAAAATTTAGACAACGAATTATAGAAGTCTAAAATACATTCAAGGAGACTGGAAAACGACGAGACCACTGCGCGATATCACATGATAGGCCGATTTCACACCATGGTAAAAATCCACACGGCATGATAAAATAATATAGAGTAGATTTATATTTTTTAATTCAATGCCAGGCAAACGCAATAATCAGTACACCATGAGGCCGACTAATCTCCACCCGATTTCCTTTTGCGAAATTTTTACCTGAGTGTAGCCGCTAAATAAATACAAAAGAATATAATAAATGTCAATACACCCTAATTTTACTGTGCCGTGTGGATTTGGACGATACAAATTGAGCCGTTCTTAGATGAAATTCCAGTAATAATGAACAGACAGTAGACATTTACAGGGCTTACAACGAACGGTTCCCCTGTTTTTTTCATTAGGTGTGTGGCCCATCATCTTATCTGTGCAAGAAAAAAAGAGGCAACTGCGCAATTTTTTTCTTAATAAAGAAATTTGAAATATGGCTTTGAAATATTTGTGAAATAAATTATATCCAAAATATGTATATATTGTAACAAGTATGCTTTTAAGTGGGTACTTTGTTATTAAGTTTTTTTATTCACAATATTGACAAATAGTCCTTTTTGGTAGGAATTCTCTCTGGTTAATCCCGATATGTGAAAATACCTTTTTTCCATGACTAGCGAACCGAAGTGGCCTGACGCCTTAAACCATTCACCATGTGAACTGTCTATTTCTTGAAAAGAAACGCCCGTTATGGGTAAGTCGTTCAACAATCTATCTTTTAATAAGAACCAGCATATTTTACATCCTACTAATTCATTTTGTATTTCCGTAATAGAACGGTGTTTCTCTTTTCGAATTTTGATGATTGATTTGAGCAGTTCCCATCTCCACACATAAATTACTGTTCTTCCGTTCTTTTTTTATGTAATGAAGGAGAAATTCAAAATATACAAATTCTTCAAAATAAGGCAATGAGGATTATATTTAAAAAAATTATACAGTGGTGCCTCGCATAACGAACGCCTCGCACAGCGAACGCTGCACACAACGAACTTCCTTTTCGTTCATTTCACGATTCATACAACGAACTTCGCTTCACACAACGAACTTCGCTTCACACAACGAAGTCGCCCACTTCACACGATCACTGCCGATTTATTGCATCCTTCCGCGCAGGCAGTCGTTAGTCACTGAGCAGTACGCTTAACTTACGCACGTGTCGCAGCAATCGTTGAAGAGGATGTAGAGGAGCTTATTGAGGAACACAAAGAAGAGCTGACAACTGAAGAGCTCCAAACACTTCTGGCCCAACAACAGGACAATGCTCAAAGGGAAGCGTCATCTGATAACGAGGAGCAACAATCAAACAATCAACCAATTCCAACTGCTGACATCAAGAACATCCTGGTCAAATGGAAAGCAGTTCAGGAGTTTACCAATGCCCACTATCCGGATTCCGCTGAAGCAAACAGGATCAACGACCTGTACTCCGATACTCTTGTCCGTTATTTCCGGCAGATGTTGAAGAAAAGAGAGAAACAAACGACTTTGGACAGGTTTTTCACTGCACCATCGGCCAAAAAGCGGAAAATGGATGAAGATGTGCAAGATTCGATTATTTCTTAAAATTAAAAAATGTGTGTTTTTTTCATTATGTTTTTAGATGTATCTAAATAAAAATAATAACAAAAAATTTATCTTTTTTTAATGTCATCTTACCATATTTTATGCTACAGAACGAATTATTTTTTTTAACATGTATTGTTATGGGAAAACGCGTTTCACATAACGAACTTTTCGCATAACGAACTTGCTCCTGGAACGAATTAAGTTCGTTGTGTGAGGCACCACTGTATATTCTAATGTAGAAAGAATGCTCAAGGAAATTGGCTTGCTCACAGTAAAGCAACAAATTAAATATAAAGTGGCAATTTTTATTCATAAAATAATTAAGGGGATGAATAAGATAAAAACAATAATAAAATTTAACCAACAATGTCATACATATGAAACAAGGGGTAAAAAAAAGATAAGATAACCAATGAGGAAAAAAACAGAATCTCAAAACTCGTTGTACAAGGGATTGAAGCTGTACAATGAGTTACCTGAAGAAATAAAGGAAATAGAAAAAATTTAAATATTAAAAATTAATTTGAAAAAATGTGTAATTGAGAAATTTTGATAAAAAAATTGTAATATTATTAAAAGTTTATATTAGTTCTTAAGATGTTATGAACTAACTTAATAAAGCATAAATAAATAAATGTAGAATTGGTGACCTTAAATTTACATTTATTTATTTTTATTCCACGTTTTACCTAACACTTATGTTTTTAGATATGAATACCTCACTAGGGACAACTCGTGTTGAGGCATTCATTTACATGATTTAATATTATATACTATGGTGTCTAAAAAATATAAATAAAATAATACATATTTATACTTAAATCCACAGATATACTCGTAAATACATAAATAATAGCAAGAAAAAAGAAAAGAAGAAAAAAAACAATGTATCTAACTGGTTATTGGTTTCATAAGATGTTCAATTATCAGATTTGTGTTAGTGTGGAAGTTCAGTGCTATGGGAAATTGGATATAAAAAATGTTTTTTAACATGTGTTAAAAATTAAACCATTTAATTGTACAGCGATGTTTCTCAAAAATGTATGAAAAAAATAATACAAATTAACTATGACACAAGTTCATCCGAATAAACCAATGATAGAGTGTTGTGATAGATCTCCGGTTTCCGGGAATCCAACTCACCAATCAGCAGAACTCTCCGATGAGAACTTGTGATGTAACATTCGGAGTAATTTCAAAATTACAAAAAAATCATAGCGCTGATAAAACGATACATAAAAATATTTTTGTAAAACCAGTCTTTCGACACTAATGGAATTATAAGCTACCTATAAGATGGTTAGAATTTATAGATAATCTGGAAAAATATATCATTGATTAAAATAATAAATTGTATTTTATTTACACAGTTTAATAAATTCAAAAAAATGCGCACGGACTTTTGGACTGACCTGATATTTTGAAACGAGCTTCCAAAGATAAGTGATACTTATTTCATCACACAATGCAATAACAATAAAGTAATGCTGTACCTACCTATTACAGGAAAAGATGTTTAGGTTCAAAGTAGTATTTACATTGGTGTAAGTTTATATGAACAAACAACTGAGAATTTGAACACGACAATTCAGTATTTGGTCAGTAATAATATAGAAAGAGTAATTTTGATAGAATTTTGAAAAAAAAATCGGTTATCTTTTGTGGTGTGTTTCGTTTTCTGAATTTGAAAAACACTGTATTTAATCCCTGGATTTACTAAGTGAAACAAAGTAAATCTTAATTATGAATAGCGGCAAGCGAAATACCTGTCTATTTTCAAGGTATCATCTCCCATCCAAGGAATAAGATGTTTGCCTTGGTCTATCAGAAGCGCTTTTTCATCATCTCTAAATAGTTTACACGAGTATCCAAATACCAGGAGGTCTTCTTTGTTTTCACAAAAATCATTTTTACGAAGTATACCAGAATCATTCACATTGTTATGCCATTTAAATGCCATTTTTTTTAAAATATTTTAACGAAAATAAATTAACATCGCACCACACGCATTTGACAGATTGCTAGTGTTGCTACTTTTTCTATGCTTCATTGTTTCTAATTTCCATAGTGTTTTCTCGTTTTCGACATTCTATGGCTCGTCTATTGTGTACGGACATTTTTTTTATTGTTTTTGTGTAACAAAAAAATTTACCTAACGATCTATTTAAGTAGGGATTGAACGAACAAACCATCGCGCCACAAGCAGAAAAGAATAGAGAGCTAGATCATATTTTTATATTTTGAATTAAAAACAATAAACAAAGATATTGTGGGGATTTGATGGTTAGGGACCAGATGTTTGCTCGTTTCAAACATCTTATTCTCTTTCATCAACCTGTAAAGAGTTTGTTTTCCCTAGGAAACCAAAAAAACATTGAGTTGTTTTACTTTAGGGGTAAATGACATTTCACCGTTTCACGTTTTGATAGAACCCTGCCTTTGCATAGAAACCTCGCTTCCCTGCATTTATACATTTTCTCATGCACAAGTACTGATTATTCAAACCCTTCAAAAAATTGATTTTCTATGATATAGTAAAATATTTTAATTTGCGGGACATTTTCAGAGTTAAAAATAATTATTAGAAAATGGGAATCAAGTTGTGATAGAATGGGGATCGAACCTTGGGTTTTTGAACCTTGAGTCCTCGACACAAGCCTTGGGAGAACAACCCGGTTATCGGTTATTTTGACATGTCCACCTTCAAGCATTTGCTAGATTAGGTCATGCCACGTCTTTCTCGGTCTTCCTCGTTTTATGCAATCATCAATGTTCAAAACGTTAATCTTTTTAGCTTTTTTCTTGTACATTTTTGTAAATTTTTAATATCTTTTAGCAAAGATTATAAGTCACATTTAAAACAAAAACGAAATTTAACTAATTTTCATAATATTGTTTTCGAATAATTTATTCAATTTTAAATATAATAAAGATCGCAAAAAGTTCACAAGCCAAAGAAGATAATAGGGGTTTGGGCTCAGAGTTATAATTTTTCTAAGGGTTTTAGGGCTATTTTCAACAATTCACAAATAAAACGTTTGACAATGGAAATCAAGCTATGGTTTACCATCATCAACCAGTTTTCCTTAACTATTACACTTTTTTACTACAGTACCTAAACGTGTTTCGGTGTTGACCTAAAGCATAATATTATTATCATTTTTTAAATGTTTTTTGTTTGGTACTTGTGTAATATTTTTTGAAAATAGAACGCATCAAATCCAAATTTTGTGACTGGCATCCCTCTGTTCGCAAAGATCTCAAAAAGCATATGGCGGACGTTTTATATTTTTGCATCGGAAAAGATTACTTGTTTTAGTTATGTGTATTGTAATGTAAACGTTTCAGTGGGTTTATTGTATTTTATAGTTAATTGTCCGTTATACACATTTCCATAAGTTTCTATATTACCTGTAAATACTGTACATTTTATGCGAGGCTGTGTGTACGTGTGTTGATTTATTGTTGGCGAAAACGAAATATCTGTGATATAAACATAATAAACTAGGATAGTGGACCTTCAGTAGTAAATAATATATAAATAAATTATTAATTAGTTTAAGATATTTTATTTATAATATCAAAAGACTGATCTAAAGAATCTGTTTGGGAGATAATTTGAAATGTCAGCTGCGACATTGCCACCGTCTGTAAAAGAAAAACCAACAGATATTTCACTAGAGGAGTCTAGTGGGGAAGGTAAGTTGTATCTTAAATTTTACATTATTTATTGATTTCTCAATTCAAGGTGCTCTTTTTTTGTGTGTCATTTAACGAATTCAATAACACAACAGCCGCCAATTCGCTTAGAGCGTTCTCTTCTGACGCTTTTATTGTGCAAAAACGTCACAACGATTTGTTGATATATTTAAGTGATTTGAGTTCCTTTGAACATTTTCGCGCGCCTATGAAACAATTGGATGACTTTGAATTAATATTGTATTGTAATATTATTTCATACTTTTGCTAGATTACAGTTTTTCGTACAGAATAGAATACAGTACTTTCGAGATAAATGTATAGTGTGTGTAAATGTATACATGAAAGAGAGTTTTCTGACGTTGATAAAACATCTAATTCATTGAATTGCAAAAATGTTCTTTCGTGTGTGGATACATTGAACATTTATTTAACTTAACATGTACTGGAATAACTGAATATTTATTTTCACTTGTCTTTACATATTGTTAACACATTTTTAAGCCACCATTAAGTTTATTGAATATTTAATTATAGTCCTTAAAATATAGCATAATTAGAATGACAGTTGTCAGAAAAACTGACGACATAACTTTGTAGTAACGTCTAAGGAGTGATTTATATTGACACACGAAAAATCATTTGTATTTGGTATTATAATTTATTTTTTTAATACAATGCTTGACATATAAATCAACATAAATATATAAAATCAGCTTTAAACCAAAATAAACCTAATTTTTAACGACGTTTTTACAAGGTTACATCATTATGCAAAAACGTTAGAGATGGGACAAATTGATCAATGTAGTTTGATCGAAATAAAAATAATTCGTTAGATAATGTTCACGAAAAAAGTATAAATTTCTTATTTTTTGGTGAATAATTGTATTCAACACACTATAAAACAGAGTTTCATGTTTGCATGAAAAAACTGATAAAATCGATTTGATCGGTACATAATCAGTGATCAGTAATTTCCCATCACTAGTATCAAAAATACTAGAAATAATAGTTTCTCATAGGCTCGTTAACTATATCGAGCAGAATTTTTTATTTTCGGCAAGGCAATCAGCATACCGACATTTTCATTCCACGGAGATGGGAGTGATAAGAGTACTATCTGACATTATAACGGCGGTAGACTCTGGTAATCTGGTGTTGATGGCTCATCTGGACATGAGTGCTGCATTCGATTCTGTAGACCATAATATTTTGCTTGAATGTCTGGAGAAAACTTATGGTATCCGTGATCAGGCACATATGTGGTTGTTCATATCTTAATGAAAGAGAATATGCAGTTGTGTTCCAGGGTAAAAGCTCAACTAACTTTTGGGTGTCTACAGGAGTGCCTCAAGGGTCAGTACTCGGACCACTCCTCTATCTCCTTTACACTAAAGATATAGAGAACATTATCAAAGAATGTGGATTGTGGTCTCACTGCTATGCAGATTTATTTTTATTGCAAACCAGGCGAGAGAAGTGTGCTTGTCAATTTAATTGATGGATGCATCAAGAAAATAGGAAACTGGATGGCTGAAAACAGACTAACATTAAACCCATTGAAAATTGAACAACTGTGGGTGGCTTCAGCCAGACGACAGAATTTGATCCAGGATACGGCTCTACCCAATGTAGGGAGTACCGCTTTACCCACCGTTAAACTACTGGGAGTTTTACTCAATTCTGACCTTTCTCTTGACGCTCAAATTAGTAAAACGATAAGTTCATGCTTCTACCAGCTGAGACAAATTAAATTTGCCGGTTGATGCCGCTCGTCAATTAATAAATGCGTTTGTAGTGTCTAGAGTCGATTATTGTAATGGTATCTATGCAGGTCTACCAATGAACAAAATGACTCGCCTATAATCTGTATTGAATGCCGCAACGAGACTTATTTTCGGAATCTCTAAGTTCAGTCATATCACTCCACTACTTCGGGAACTACACTGGCTACGTTTTCCACAGAAGGTCGAATACAAACTCTGTTGGCTTATGTATAAGTCACTGCACAACTCTGCTCCGCAATATCTAAGGGAACTATGCATTCCAGATGCACTAGCCGACAGGCGTCTCACGCTTAGATCAGGCTACATCTACGGCGAGAGGAAAAGTTATTATACCTCTACGCAAACAGCGCACTAAATTTAGTGAACGCGCATTTGCGGTCGCAGGCCCTATGGCATGGAATGCTCTCCCAGCAGAGGTGCGAGGCTGTGAAAGTGAAGTGATGTTTCGGAAAAAAACTTAAAACCCACGACGGTTTGAAGTAAATCTTATTTGGCTCACATACTGGGACACTTTGGTTGCTTACTGTTTTTTATGGGGACACAATTTATTTATTTACATACATAAGTTTACTGTACATTATATGAGACATAAGTCCCAACTCCATGGGACCAAAAGTCCTGTGTAGAGATGGGACTAGCAATTAGTTGACACATATAATATAATAATATCTCCAGCCTTCAGTCCAAAAGGCACTGCTAGTGGAAAGACGGCTAAAGCCTATGTCCAGTTTGTTAGCCAAAAAATATTAACAATGTTTTGAGTATGTCCAAATGTTTGCAGACTGGCTGGATTTCCTCCCTAGGGAGTTATTCAGATCTAAATTTATTGCAACAGAGGGAAAATATTTTTGAGAAGGGAGTATGGAAGTCTAGGCATTTACAGGGCTGATTTTTATTTGGCTGGTTTATACACTGTGTAACATTCACCATTCTGCCTATGTTTAAACATCCACATTTCCCCAATTCTTTCATCTGTTGACTTTTGTGAAGTAAAAGAGCTGAAACCTTTCTCATGTGGGTGAGATTCACCCGGCTGAATCAACTCACCTGCTAGGCAACGCCTGAAAACAATTTTCCAATTTTTATACTTCTTCTTTTACCAGTTAGTTGATTCAACAATGTTTTAAGAATATCTGAATGTTTGCAGACTGGCTGAATTTCCTCCCTAGGGAGTCAGATCTAAATTTGTTGCAACAGAGGTAAAACCAGCCAATAACAGGTCATAAGCCCTGTAAATGCCTTGACTTCCATATTCCTTTCCCAAAAATGTTTTCTCTCTGTTGCAAAAAAAATAGAAAAAAGATTGACTTTAAACCATCAACTACAGTCCAATTGGAAGGTGAAATATTTAAAAGTAATAAAGTTATGATATAATAATAATAATCTTTACTAGGCATTTTAAGAAAAAAACATATTTACAGAGGAAAAATAATATTAATACAATGTGTACATTGAAACATATTTATATACAGAGTGTTCTTTAAACCTTGTCACATCCGAAACCACGATGATCAGTATGGACAAGAAGACATATTAGCATATTAAAAAAAATATTTAAAACTAAGAATTAAAAAAAAAAAAAAAATGCAAAAAAACAAATGGTTGTTTACTTCTGCAGGGGAGAAGTGAGGGGAGCTCGGTTGTCAGTGACTCCCCCCTCCCCACTCGTTTAAAATATAAATTTATTTTTCTATTTATTAAAGTAATAAATAGGTGAGGTGAAGCTTTTGAATATTCACTTTTCATTTTAATGTTTGTAAAAAAAAAAGTTTTGTGAATATTCTCCTGACCACAAAAAATAAATGTTGAACTGTATTAATATCAAATTATTTTAATTTGTTGGCTTGTACTTTGTTAATTGTATTTTACACAAAAATTCATTAGTACAATTTTACCAGAAAATTAAATACAGGTTTTACTTAAAATACTTCTGCACAATTAAGAATTATTTATTTGTTTAAAGCCTTTTTATACATACAGTTTACATACATATGCATAAGGGCGGGCATATTGCCTTTAGGCAATTTCTTCGTACCTTCCCAAACCGTCCAATTTAAGAAAGTCAGTGGTATATGAACATATTGTTGATATATTATAATATTTTCATTATAAAATAAAATATTGATAAACATGTATATTTTTAAGAAATAAAAATTGACTAAATATCTACACTATACTATGAAGAGAGGGGGGGGGGGTAAAGAGGGAAGAAAAAGGGAGGAGAAAGGAAATACTAAAGTTTTCAGGAAGTGACATTTCATACCTGATTTGAATGCAAATAAAGACGGAAAGAAAGAATTACCGATAAAATGTTATGAATAAAATAGGGTATTTTTGCAAATCGGGAATAACGTTAAAAATACAGTAGAACTCCGTATATCTGAACTACAGTCATCCGGATTGTCAAATATCCAGATCGTTATCAGGAAATAAAAAGTAAACGGGACGTTTTTAATTTTAATTTAATTGTGCAATTAACTTTGCTGGATGGAAGTAAATTTTTTATATGAATTCAATTCACTGTATTATTTTTAAAGTAATTAAATCTGACACGCAATTGGGACAATTAGAGTTTTACTTAATATATCGTTTCAATAATAACAATGCGCCTTGAGATTGCAGTTTTGTTTGTTTTTATTTTCAATTAAGAAAGGTTTACAACCGCTGTACGAAAATTGTCTATTTGCGGCACGAATTGTCTATCTTGCTCACTCCATTAGGCTTGAATTAGATATTTATGAAATGGAAGATTTTTCTTGGAATTGCTATTAATTGATAAAACAGTAGTGTGTTTGGAAAACAACGTATTCGTTAAAATATTTTTTAAATGTATAAATAAGAGGATTTCTGATTAGATTCTTGAAAAACTGCGTAGCAGCGTAAGGGTTAAAAAAAGAGCACATATAATATGGCTTGCAGTTAGAGTCACGTCATTTTGACGTCATACGTCATTCCCGCCGAGTGCGTTTCTAACATTGCGTATAACGTATTACGTCATAAAAAGTATGGCGCGGTGACGTAATACGTGCCGTTTGTCCTGTAATGTGCGAAATGTCTCTATTTTAAGGGATTAAAAATGTGCATGTTCTTACTATAAACCATTGTTGAAAATGTATCTCAGAACGAACGAAAAAAAAATACCATTACAATCGTAATTTTTTGCTTTTTTAAATACATCTTCTGCACGACGTAAATAGTACGTTGGCGAACATTATTCATCAAAAGCGGTTTTTTTTATGCGACTTATCTGAATCCAACCAACGAATAGCTGGCAACTAAAATAAAAATTGGCAAAACAGGATACTATTCCTCTGATAACAATGCTGTGTAAATAACCTCTACAGAATACCGCTTTCTAATGATGGAATAATAATTAGCATTAGCATTGTGGATATATAATAAAATCTTAATTGCGTGTGCAACTGCTAAATGTACTCGTTAATTTCAATAAATTAAATTCATATTTAAAGCACCAACTTTACGGTTATTCATTAAAATTCAAATGAATCAACTTTGTTTTTAACCACTTATTTAAAAAAAAAAATCGTTATTTAAATAAAGACACTGGATTAAAAAAACGTTGAAAATAAAATATTGAATTCAACAACTTAGAAATTAAAAAATTGATGAAAAAAATAATAAATCATCAAATAAACAATATTTCCTTTAGTCCACTTCTGTAGAGTTTTAGACACAAAAATCGCATCCCCCTCACTCCACACCTTCTCCCTTTACAAGAACAACATGACAAAATGACTTGACTTATTAGCTCCATATGTTTTCATTTAATATTTAGTAGACACTGTTAAAATAAAAAAGGGATAAGATTAATTAGTAAATTATATATTGATAAAGAAGCTTGTGTAGCTTCGAAACCGATCGGTAGAAGCAAAACAAAAGTGGTTGAAAGCAAAGTTGTTTCATTTTAATTATAATTAAAATTAATTGCAACATAGAGGGATTTTTTTTTGAGAAGAGATTATGAAAGTCTAGGCATTTACGGGGCTTATGACCTGTCGTTGGCTGGTTTAAGTGGCCACTTCACACACTAACATTCACCATTCTGCCTATGTTCTTTTTTTAATAACCCGCTAAGTCTCTATTTAGAGGCTTCTCAGCAGGTTGGATAGAGGGGATATGGAAGGGGGTAATGAAAATGACACCACAACACCCCAGGCCAATTGAAAAAAATCTTTCTTGGATTTTTTTCTTGCAACTGGCGGGAATTGAACCCGCGACGCCAGTTTCACAGTTGGCCGTCTTACCAACTGTGCCACGGCGCCTGTCCTCTCTAAACACTGTTAGCTCGCGTATTTACATATAAAAGCTTTTTCTACGGCCGCGAGAGCATTCGGAATATCACCCCTGGGGTGGTATTACAAACGCTCTCGCGGCCGATTATCTCGTGTATTTTGTATGTAAATACACGGGGGTGGTTCAGAATAGCACCCCTGGTTTCACTTACCTGTCGCAATTTAAATATAAATGCTACTTATATTCGGTTTATGTTGTATCTTGAAAATTTATTGAAGAACTCAGATTATCCAAATAAAAAATAAATAGTTCGGAGCTTAAGGAACTGGCAAATCGACATTTTTTATATAATTCTACAAGGAATTTTTAGCGTTATCAAAAAAGTGGATGCCCGGTTTGAGTTGTTTATTTCTGTGAATGATCGAGTATGGGTTTCTTAAAAAATGGTAATGTTGCAATAACTCAAAAGTGATTGATTTTTACTTAATTCCCAATGGGACTGAGTCATCGATAAGTTAATCAATTAGTTGCAGCTTTGAATTTTGGAGTCTTTGCTAATTCATTTAAAGTTCCTTTTCAAATTGATTATAATCGCTTGGCAGCTAGACAGTGTTGTTATTTAATTATTTATTAGCGTATTGTAATGTAGAAAGTTTTTAACCGGTTTTTGGTTCCGAGGTAGTGTCGCAAACTCAGATCAGAGGTTCAAACCCCCCTGTGCTGCTTAGATGCAATTTTCTGACATAGTTTTTTTAAACTTATAAAATAGTCTTAAAACGGAAATATTTGGGTTAGAACACGAATATCACTTGAACGTAGTTATACAGAAAGCAGTTAGCCATAGAAAAGTGAAACTGAGATAATAGCAATTTTGTGAAAAAAGTGAATTATAAAATCTATACAATAGTTCGAATGTTTTTGACTTTAACAAACTATAAACAATGAATACATAAGTTTTTTTATATATTACAAACAAGAATCTTATTGTGTATTTGACCAGTTTAAAAGATTTTTAAAATACCATAAGGTTTTTCTAGTTTTGTGGGTGTTTTCTGCAAATTGAGAAATGCCGTTTTTTGATCGACACCTTTTTCCGGAGGTGATTAATACAGTTTTTTTTATGAAAGCGGTCTGGCTGTTTTTAGCAGAACATAGAATCGACCTTGCTGCACCCGATAAGATCAATATCTCATTTTTCCGAAATTGTGGACTGGCTGCTTTCTGCATAACTACGATCGCTTTACCTTCAACAATATTTTAAGTCTTATCTAATTTTTCGTAGACAAGAACTGCATTCAATCCCCTTGGGAGTTATTGATATTAATATATTGCAACAGAGATGAAGAACATTTTATGGAAGGTAATATAGAATTCTAAGTATTTACATGGAGATAGTATTTACATGGGTCATATGCCCTGTAAATGCCTAGACTTCCATATTCCCTTCTTTAAGGTATTCTCCATCTCTTATATTTTTTTAACAAATTAATACTTGAAGATGAAATCTCAAACGTCGCAATAATCGGGGCGCGTACATGAGAAGATGAATAAATATAGAGGAAGTATCTATGCAAAAGATAAAGATATGGCGTTCTATCTTCTCTGCCTACCTATACGGGGAAACGGCGTAATGGTTCGTTAGTTTGACTATTGTTCTGTTTTTTTTTTTTTTACAATAAACAATAATAAAACAGAGTATTAAAAAAATAAAGCATAATTACATATCAATGAAATACATATTAATAGAAAAATAGTAAACAAAAAATCCCACCAAGGCATGGCATGTTCGTGGGTATACAAGAAAATGTTAATGAATTTTTGCTCCTATAGTAAATAATGGACAGTTAAAATATTTTTGTATAACATAAGAAAGAAAAAAATAAAATATTCTGTAAAAGATAATATGGTATTTTATTTGATATTTTGCGCTAAAAAAATACGATAAAACTATTGTTTTAATTTTTTTTCAAATTATGTAATTTTACAATCGTACACAAATACTTACGTGCTTTACAAAACACATACGTACGCCAAAAACGTATCATGGTGTAGTACTAAATTTACGCAGTTTATCTTTACTACCCTGCATCGATTCGTATTGTCACAAAACGTCGCGAATGTAAACTTAAAAAAAACAATACTATAAAAAATAAATGTGTCGTGTTTGAAAAAATAATTTATATTTATGTGGCCATCGATTTCCATTGTTTGCAAATAATTTTGAATCTAAGATTTTCCCGCCTTTGTATTGGCCAACAGGAGCGTAGCGAGATATTCCGCCCGCGATTTGCCGATTTACATTTTTTTCCAACCATTTCTAGTTTTGAGTGGCTAGCGTCTGGTCGGGTTGCATTTTGCCATTTTGTTGTGTCGCGCGGTAGTATTGATATTTTTGTTGTTTGTTCTGTGAATTTAAAAGTAGTTTTACTGTGAAATTAACTTATTTATTGTCGTTATAAAAGTATAATTGAAGTGTATAACGAACGAGAAAAAAATTATCGTTAATTGGTGCCTTGACAATAATAATTTATGTATATGTGTGTTTTGTGTTATTCCTTTTTTTATCAACGGATTATCTATACGAACGGGTTGATTATATTTTATGCCGTCAATCAATTAACTTGATTATTCATTACAAAATATTTGCAAAAATTATAATTGGTTTAAGTAGGTAATGCTTACATTTAATGACAACTTTTTGCAAACTTATTTACGTATATATTATTCTTTATTTGATGTGCAATAAACTGAATTTATTGCAGTTGATTTTTGGTGTCGAATTGCACTAGAAAAATATTTTTAAAATTAAAACTTTGAGGAAATCGAGCATTCGGTAAACTCACGATTTTAAGGAAGTTAAGTGCTACGGGAAATTGGATTTAAAATATGTTTGCTTACGCGCGTTAAAAATTACAGCATCTAATTGCACAGCGAAGTTTCTTTTAAATGAATAAAAATTATTTTTTTAAAAATCAAACGAACTACGTACTTTTAACGACGTCACTAGTTCTTACGAATCAACCAATGATAGTGGTGTGATCTCATAGTAATAATTCGCTCCCGTTTATAGAGATGCCCGTTCGCTCTTTTGCATTGAACAGCGTTTAAAACTTTTGGTTTGCTTTAAAAAAAAAAAAAATGGCTTAATTTGTGATTTTATAGTTTAAAAAATATTTTTAAATAACAACTGAATCGGGTAAGTGGATTCTGAACACTCGACATTTCGCTTGAGCTGATTCTAAACGAAAATATGAAACTAATTATTTTGTCATTTTTTTATTAAAAAATGCGATTTTTACGTTTATTTGCAATGGAAATTTAACAAACCTTGGTTTGCGGACACTATATTGATTGTAACAAATACCATAATAATATAATTTAGATATTTTTCACAAAATGGTGTAGAAAACAAAAAAAACACTTTTTCTTTTTTTTTGAACAGCAATTTGTGAAAAGGACTTAAAGTATATGGTTATGGTATTTGTTACAAATCAATATAGTGTAAAGATTCCGCAAACCAAGTTTTGTCAAATTTCTATTGAAAATAAACGTAAAAATGGCATTTTTCGATTAAAAATTATAAAAGCGCCATCTACGAATAATTAGTTTCTTATTTTTGTTTAGAATCACCTTAAATATTTTTTTGTTGCAGAAATAATTGCCATATTTCTTTGGCTGCATTTTACCATTATTTTAACTAGAGTTTAGAGACGATTTTGCGTGAAATCACATCGCAAAAATTGACCTGTAGCACGAGTATTTTAGATTCAAATTTGTACGGGAATCCAAGTAGATTGATACTTTTTCGAGTTTACTATGGGCAAAGCGTGCGCCGAAGAAGTTCGCTCTTGCGGCGGTGTCAAGGTGAAGGTTCCCGTGACTAAAATTGTGTCGCACCGCGCCAAGAAGGCCGGCAGCAAGCGGAAGGCGCGGCAGGCCGCGCCCCCCGGCCTCAAGGCGGGCGGCGCGGCGCCGCCCCCGGCTCCGCCAGCCCTGATCCACCCCATCCTGCTGCCGCCTGCGGGCCTCCGCCCCCACACGGGGTGCAGCTTGAGGAAGAGGATACGTTGGTGTAAGTTTTGGCTTGTGGGGACCTAGTTTCGTATATTTCGGCGATCTTGTTTTGAAAAATTCACTATTCTTTCTTTTTTTTTTAACAAAAAAATCTGTTTTCCTTTATAAATTATCGTGATCTTTAGAGAAAAATCGCTTTTTTGTCTGGTAAAATAGTCCCAATTCAATTTTTTTTAAATAACTGTTGTTTGGTTCTTAATAAATTCTATCTGGCCATAATCTGCGTTTTTTTATTTGTATAAACAGCTAAAAACTTAGTAATAAATTACAATTAGATTTAAACTTCAGTTGTGATTTTATACTTTTTTTCAAAGAATTTTTTTTTTACATAAAATATAACATAAATTGAACTTTGTTAAAATATGTTTTTTTTTTATTTAAAAAAATCCAAAATAGGGATTCTATGACCCCAACCACAGTTTACGTAGCAAAGTCACTTATGTCACTTAAAAATATTTTTTTTCAATTCAAATTAATTTACACGAACTTATTATGGCTTTTTTAGGTTGTGCCTGTGTTAAGTCATTATAATGAACAAGGAAAAGATATGGTAAATTAAAAGAAATATTTATATATTATACGATAATAATATTAAGAATGACAAGCCAAATATATAACATTAAATACATACTTGTAAATAAAAATTAAAACACATTGGAAAAAAATTACTAAAATGACCTTTCTGGGAAAACCTAATTATAAATCTAAAAGTAAACATTAACGATTTACTGAAAACGTTTGTGGATTAGAATGTCCGTCAATCTAATATTGGTCATAAAATAAAAGCGCTAATTGGTCAAATGAATTAGTGAAAGTATTTTGGTAAATAACATTTATTAAAATACAAGTTAATTAATAATACCCACCCCTTATTCCCTTATCAATGAACTGGCAGTTTGTACGTGGAAGACTGAATACAAGTTAACAGATGTACACATAATGTAGTTAAGAAAAGTAGCATGGATGATTGGCCTCGAGAAGGGAGACTACACTTACGGAGAAATGGAGTCAATGTTAATAATCTCAAGTCTACAAAAACGTAGAAATAACATTGACTCCATATTTATGTTTAATTTACTGAATGGCTTAATTGATGTACTATCGTTACTGGAACAAGTGGCATTCAATGTTCCGATCCGCCGGTTGCGAAATAATAATGTGCTGTTCCTCGATCAACACAGCAACACACAAACTATGGCTTGCATGCACCAATGTCCCGATTGTGTCGCATTGTAAACTCGAGACAAGATCTGGACTTTTTTGGTGTAAGTCTTTATAGATTTAAAAACTCACTAAGATAGACCGGATCTTGTATTAAGGTATTTATTAATTAATTTTTTTTTTTTGTCCTAGCTTTAAATTTTTTTTGTTGTATTTTATTTTATAAGTGCCGGATTTATTATAAGAAATTGTATTTACCATCGTTCGAATGGACTGCATAAGTCCGTCAAATAAATAATTAAATAATATTAGGTATCCGATTGAAATTTAATAAAGATGAAATCTGTCTTAGCGTGTCATAGGTTACCGATCACTGAACTAGTACATAAACGTATAATAATTTTCTATCCAACATATAGTTTACCATGAAAATGGCCCTTACCATGGTAGCCGAAACTTCAGAACGAGTCAGATCACCCAAACATACTTATTAAAATCTGATAAATGATGTTCATGTTAAAATGTGAGGGCAGTTTGTCAACGGTTTCCCTTCTTCCCCAGGCGATGAGTTGCCGTCGGAGGCGGCCGTGGCGGCGCTGCGGCGCGCGGCGGAGGGCGAGGGGCAGGGGGAGGGCGACGGGGGCGGCGGCTGCCCCGAGGAGGTGCGGCGCTACTCCCGCGACCAGCTGCTGGAGATGCGCTCGCTGCCGCTGTCCAAGCGCCGCCCCGACTTCCTGCCCGAAATATACTGGTAAACAGGGATACAATTAATTAGTAATAAAGTTTTTTTTTTCTTTAATTTTTTTTTGCACCACAACAGGCCAGGGGGCCCAATTACAGTGGTGAATTACATTACAAAACACCGAGGCTTGAGAAAAATCACATTTAATTTTTGTGTTCTCACCGGGAATTGAACCCGGAACGTTCTGTGTGTGAGTCAAGCGTCTTGACCACGACGCTACGGAGGCCATTAAAATCACTTCACTCTCACAGTTTCGCACTTCTGCTGGTAGAGCTTTCCATAGGGTCTGCGACCATAAATGCACGTTCGTGCATTATCCTGATTTCCCTATCTGTACTCAGTGGTGCATAGGGCACTGCATTGGTATGGTCCAATTGCAGCATATCTTAAACATTTTTTCATGGAAGATAAGGTGATCACAGTTTAGGAACAATGTAATGTTGCGCCGTGAAACCGCCTTTATAAACGAATATTTCATGTTGTCCACTCTGCCAGGATTTGAACCCAGGTTCTCGAGCATGACAGGTGAATGCGCCAACCACCACACTACGAGGCGAACTTATCTCCCCTCGATTTCCTCTTTTGAGATTTTTACCCGAGAGTAGCTATCGATTCGAAAACTGTACTCACCCGCCCGGACATGGGTATAATTAGTAATTTACCTTTTGAACCGCAATGTATTTTTCATAGAATGTGCGAAAAGTGAGTTAGCATCTGTCATTTTCGCTCGAGAATACTCTTGAAAACTTATCAATCGCACCAAAATGTGTCTTACTAGTTTGTCTGTTGAAAACTGTGTCTATAATAGCCGAAAATTTACAGACTTATTATAAACGTGTGAGGCGTTTTAAAACTAAGACGCTAATCTTCGCCATTGATCTGAAATCAGTAAAACATGGCGATGAACAAAGAAACAAAAGTACTATTGGCTACTGCAAAGGTTCCGGAACACAAATGGCAGTATCTTATACATTTTTTACTCAATGTATCGAGTTCTGCAAAAACAATGATAGTCTCCTTTACTTACAGAACATAAAACAAACCAAAACCATGTATAAAATTTGAAATGTGTCAATAATTTAAATGCAATAAAATATAACTTCTGGCAACAATGATCAACTTAAATAATAAATTATCCCTGCAGTCTGGAAACAGTACTAAATTAAACATTTATTGCTTATTACTTATTATTCATAATGAAAATAAAGTGGAGAATGCTCACACATCATGTGTACCAATCTAGGAAAAAAATAGGCCTGTACGATTACGTATGTAAATTCGAAATTCAAATATTACGTGCATTTTTTTATCCAACCTCGTACACTATACCATGCGTTTTATGATAGTAGTTTTTACGTTTTATGATTTGTAACATTTATTGTAAAAAGCAAGATAATATTTTTAAAAAATACAATAATTACCATTGATATTAATACACATAGACATGCCCTGACCCCTTAAAAATGATGACACTTAACTCATGCCCAGCGCGTATTTAGTCGTTCTTTGACTGCCAGCCAGGTGTGACATTTCAATCAAAACCAAAATGCCCGCTTGTGTCATGAAAGCGTGTAAAAACATTTAGGGTAAACATTGTTAAAAGGATTGTGTGACCTTTCATTGGTAAATATTTGTTCATGAGTGAAAGCTGAAAACAATTAATATCTAAATATTAATTTTTGAAAACGTCCAACTGCGCCTAGCGGCGCGATTGCGAAGCTTTTCTTAATTTTATAAGAGCACTGATAGGAATACGTTTTTAAAATATAATAAATGTGAGTTAATATTATTTTTGTATTCTCCAAAATCCAGTGAAAATAAATAAATGGGTCGAAGTTATAAGGAAAGAATCTGATTTCCACCAGAAACTAATGTTGATTGTTAACGTTAAAATACAAAGTTTTTTTTATGCACATATTCAGATTGTTAAATGCAGTTCTGGTATAAATAAACAAACTTAGTAACTATGGTACGTTTTCGTGTCACTACTTTTAAAAATATTTTACTCTATGCGGCCCGTCTATGTATCAATATGTCAATGACAATTATTAAACCAACAAATTCTGTGATTATTTTGTGATGTTTTTAATGTCAAATCACTGTAAATATTTTGCTCGGAAATTATCAAAATTGTAATGTACTTTTAGTTCGGTCAGCTCTTGGGATGGAAACAAGAAACGAAGTGAGACTCCTAACGATGATGATCGCGGCGGTAGAGACAACCTAGGGGATAAGGTGAGTAAACACTGAAAATTATTAAACTCTATCTGTTGTTGGAGCCCCTACCCTAGTTGGAGATTGACAGAAGACATGAGGCGGCTGTTTAATGCGTATTTATTACATGGCGAATAAATAATGAATAGTTTCACGGCAATGAGGAGCAGCTGTTCGGGCTGCCCATTTGGGCTAACTGGTTAGGCTGACTGGGCGTTACTCTTTGGTGTGGTCTCTTTATAGGCCACATTCCTTCGTTGTTCTTTTCACGAAGGAATGTGGCCTATAAAGGAACGTGACGTTGTAGGAACGATGTTAATGTACTACCGGACATTGCTCTCGTCGTTATGTGCAATACTGTTAGTTTTGCAGAATTTGTTGTATTCGGTCCAATGTAAAATGATGACTCGCTTCATCGGTCGTCGCTCTATATTTCAGGTGAAATGATTTAGAGTAAATAGTATTTTTTTCAATCGACTTTTTCCAAATTATCTTATCTTATTTTTTATGACAAATGTAGTTTTTTTCCGTGGCAAAAAAATACAGTTCGTGTGAAAAAGTGACAAAAACATTTACTTAATATCAATATTAAATTGGGTTGTGATCCCGTGGCTAGTGTTGCGGTCTCGCGGATCATAGGTCTGAGATCCGAGGTTCAAACCCCACTTTACCCCAGCATAGTTACCATTTTCTATTCTAATAGTGCGTTATTTACAACTCGTTGAAAATGGCCCAAAAATTTTAATGTTTGGGTAAATCCTATGGCGAATTCAGTCTGTCCCATCTTCCCTGTAATAACCGAGTTCGATTGTATTTACCTTTACTGTTGTGTTTGTGTGCAGAGGCGTTCGGGAGATCCCCGCGAGCGCATCCGCAAGGAGAGCGAAGGGATCGTGCTGTCGCCGCAGCGTCGGAGCTTCAACTCTGGCTGCTTCGTGGTGGCGGGGAGTGCGCCCGGCGGAGGGGGCGGGGGCGCGGGGGGCGCCCTGGGGCCCAACCTGAGGGAGACCCGCCTGCGTCCCGACAGCCCCATCTCCTACGATAGGGACGGGAAGTCCGACATGAGTAAATATCTCATTTTCTCTTATGAAAGATAATTTTGTAACATTTCAGTTCATTAGTAAACAATTATTTTTTAATGTTTGTTGTAATTTATTAAAGGCCAGTGAATTGAAAAATTTACGCATTTGGAATAATCAGTATTTAGTTTCATCGCTTTAACATCTTCTAAACCAGTGGTTTCCAATCTTCTAAGGGGTAAAACAGGATTTTCTGAGGGGGAAAGACACTGGATCATCGTTTGGTCACAAAATAATCTTCATTGAATCCGATCGAACTTGGAGCACGACGAATGTTAAACAAATTGTTAGAACTTAAGCAATATCAACTGTCCCATTGACTTGCATCACTTCTTGATTTTTATTAGAAATTGATTTTTACGGATTAAATTCATTTAACAAAATAATTTATCTTTTTTAAATTCACATTCTATTATTAGTGATATTATTTTTAACATCTTTTGTAAAGGTTGTATGTGTCTTTTGTTTAGTTTTGTCTGGTAGTTTATTGTATAATTGAACGTAGTTATGCAGAAAGCAGCCAGCCATAAAAAAGTGAAACTGAGATAATAGCACCTTTGTGAAAAGAGAGAAATTATCAAATTTTCACAACAAATCAAATGTTTTTGACTTTAACAAATAATAAACAATGAATACATTAGTTTTTTTACATTGCAAACAAGAATCTAATTATGTATTGGACCAGTTTTTATGATTATTTAAGTATTGTAAGATATTTCTAGTTCTGTGGGTGTTTTCTGCAAATTAGAAATGCCGTTTTTGTGATTGACACCATTTTCAGAAGGTGATTATTACAGTTTTTTGTATGAGAGCGGTTTGGCTGTTTTTAGCAGAACATAGAATTGACCTTACTGGACCCAATATGTATCTCATTTTTTCAAAATTGTGGACTGGCTGCTTTCTCCATAACTGCGTTCAATTTCAGTCTCTGGTTTATTAGTCTCGACCGTCCTTGTCTCGTTTTAGTATGTTGCACATGATATTGTTCTGATATTCTCGTATTGTGGCCATGTTTACTATAACTTTTTTCAAGTTTCAGACCTTGTTGCCACTAAATAAAATGTTTTATTCTAATTCCATGTTAAATGGGAACTTGTCAATGGACTAGTCTTCTTTTAAAATAGAACTAAAATCACTGTAACAATTTTGTAACAATTATTTGTTAGATTAGATCCCATTTGTTAGATATTGAATGAGGACTAAAAGAAATGTATTTTCAAAAATAATCCTACATAAAAATGACAAAATCACCAAAAGTGTGACTTATGCCCTTTTAACATGGCTGGATTCAATTGTACAGGTGTTCAAAATTTTAACCGCTGATATGTATGCTTTTAGTTTTTATCACATGACTAGCACCTTTATCCACTTATGTCTTCAATTCACACCCTATTGCTACTTTATTCAAGAAAATTTTATTTATTTATGTGTCGGCCTCGTGGTATAGTGGTGGGTGCGTTTGCCTGCTATGTGGTCTCAGGTTCAATTCCCGACGTGGTTTACACGAAATATTTATTTTAAAAAGCTGTTTTTGCATCCCAGGTTATCCCAAGTTTTTACATTTTATACCCCAGGGATACAATATTAATAATTTAAATATAAACTCTGTGGATGAAATAAAGTATCTCGGAGTTTACTTTGATAGATATTTGAATTTAAAAACACATTCTCAATATATAACAAAAAAAAATCATTTATGGGAAGATTACAAAATGTAATAAATATAAAGAGTAGTGTTTTTATATATAAAAACAGTCACATGTCCACACATAAATTACTGTTCTTTCATTCTTTTTTTATGCAATGAAAGAGAAATTAAAAATATACAAATTTTTCAAATTAAGTCGATGAGGATTATACTAAAAAAAAATAGATATGAGGAGAAAAACAGAATATCTAAACTCATTGTACTAGGGATTGAAGCTGTACAATGAGTTACCTGAAGAAATAAAGGAGATAGAAAAGATATAAATATTTCAAATTAATTATTAAAAAATATCTTATTGAGAAATTTTGATAAATAAATTGTAATGTTATCAAAAGTTTATATTGGTTTTTAAGATGTTATGAACTAACTTAATAAAGCATAAATAAATAAATAGTCTCTGGACTGGCACCTGAAGTGTAAGACTGATCATCTTACTTTCACGTAATAAAAAAATATCAAGATACGCTGTGATTGGTGTACCAATGCAGTGCCCTATGCACCACTAGGTGCGGAGAGGGAATGATGATGATGATTTATCCCTGAAGTATCAATAAGAACTCTTGAGTATACTAATATATAAAGCCTTTTATTTTCCAGAGAAATACCTTATTACAAAAATTTAAGAAGATCTCTCATGTCTTTGACAAAACGCACTGAAGATCTTTTGAATGAAGTAACTTCGAACACGGATATTAACAAAAATAAAATTCCATTTTTAGATTCGCGGGACGGAGGTCGCCGTATCGGCTCCGGACGGATTATGGCTCGCGAGATGGTGCCGTGGGAAAGGGGAAACAGCGAAGTCGGCGACACTAATGACCACGTCCCCTACAGGACTCCCAGAGAACGGGGCGATGATAGGTAAACATCATTATATCGCAGATATAAAGATTGTAAACTTTTTTAAGAAGACTGAGATGCACTACTTGAAAAAAATACTTGTGAATGTAGTGAAAACAAAGTTTGTACGTTAAGATAAAGTGGTGTGGTGTTCTATCCATTTTGCCGTTAAATAGTTCTAGACATTAAAGAATAGATAATGAGGAATTTTAGTGTTGTGGGAAAAATTTTAGTACAAATTTTTGACCAATGATTCTTTTGACCAATCTATTTTTTTGGTTGGCTGTAAGATAAGCCCGCCAAAGTGCTTATTTTTTGTACTTGAAGATTTCAATAAATAAATAATGATAAAGCCATGGAAATGCCTAGACTTCCATATTTCTTTCTCTTAAATGTTCTCCATCTCTGTTGTAATTTGTAAATCCTAATGACTCCCTAGGGGGTGAAATCCAGTCTTTTGTCTGAATGAATATTACTCTAATACATTACCTATATGAGAAATAAAAATGCTGAGAAAGGGAATTGTCAGATTTTTAGAATAGTTTTAGATGAAGTGTTAGTCCTTCGAACATTCATAATTTATAGTTTGACTGATTAATTGAATAATGCTGATCATATAATATTTTAGGTATTACATAATGTAACATATACATACTTTAAAAAATAATACATATTTTTTAGGTATGAACGTCGCTCGTTTGGTCGTGACATGTACGGTAACTCGGATAAAAATAGAATTGATCGGGACAGAATGGATCGGGATAGAGAAATCGGAGACACTCGCTTCTCTGATCGCAGGGATAGGTAAAATATTTTTTCATTAATTTAAAGTTTTATTGTTTAAAATTCCTAAATTATTACATTAATAATACATTCGCCCTTGCTTGGAATAACACTACTTTTCCAATATTCAATCTCCTTTCTATCTTCCTATCCACGCATTCTACTATAGAAGTTTGTAAAGAAACCTTGTTTTGTTTTCCAGAGATGATAACAGGCGAAATAATAACAATCGATACAATGATAGGAGAAGATTTGACAAGGATGAAGAACCAGAGTGGTATGTATATTTCAAAACTTATTAAATTAATCGTGCCGAATTATGGTCCTGTTTTAGTTGTGGTTCGCTACCAACTCTACCATAACATCATACCCGTTTTCTTACAGTTATTTACAAACACCTGTAAAAGAAAAAAAATACTTTTAAGAATTATCTTTCGTGGCCCAATATGTCATCTCAGACGTCATGTAATCAGACACATGCGCCGTTGCTATGTACCCCGAGTTTTGAGGCTCTGAAACTTTACTCCGCATTCGATGCTAATTTAAAATTAAAGTATTTCTCTTTCGTATTTTAAATAGGCTTCTGTGATAAAAAGTAGCCACCTCAAAATGATTAAAAATGTATGGGAATCCCAATTCAAGCAAAAAATGTTCGTTGGAACATAATTTTTGCCACTTTTAATGCGTACACATAACTTTGTTTTCCATCCATCTGAAAATAGTCAAAATAAATCAATGTAAAATACAGATTTGTAAGTTATGGCCAGGAATTCCAACAAATTTAAGTTAACATTATTTAAATGATTTTACCCTCAGGTACAGTGGAGGTCCGACCTCTCAACACGATACGATCGAGCTGCGCGGCTTCGACGACCCTTCGGCCCCTTCCGGGGCTAAGTCCGGCGAGGGGGCAGCCCCCTCCGGCGGCCCCCCGACGGGGGCCCCTGAGGCGGCGCCGCGGACGCGGCCAGCGCGGAGGTCAGCGGGCAGCGGGAGGACGCCCAGCGCCGTGGCGGCCAACCAGGTCAAGGAAACACCGGTGAGTAGTGAACAATATTTCAATAAGAACAATAAGTGTTTTAAAATCAATTTTGTGGAGGCAAGGATTAAAGCAGTGTTTACTGCCTAGTAGCCTACTTTAATATTATAAAAGATTTGGATATTAATTTGAAGTAATTTGCATAAATAAATTCATTGAACTTTTAATACTTTTATGATTATCATATAAAGAGACACTGCCTTTATGGCTATTCTAGAATGCACGCCCCTTGTTCTCAAGCACATACATCATATGCTTGCACACGCCTGTGCTGATGCCTCTTGTTCACACGCACATACATCACACACCTGCACCCACATCTGTGCTGATGATTCTTATTTCTCGTTCATACATCATACACCTGCACACCCATTTGTGCTGATGCCCCTTGTTCACACGCACATACATCATACACCTGCACCCACATCTGTGTTGATGCTTCTTGTTCCCCCGTTCATACATCATACACCTGCACACCCATTTGTGCTGATGACCCTTTTTTACTCATACATACTTCATACATACTTGCTGCCCCTTGTTTACACGTACACACAGCGTACACTTGCACACACATCTGTGCTGACAATAAGCATTATTGACAAATGACATTTTAACCTAGAGAAACACTACCAGTAGGGTAAAGTCATTTTTAATAGGCGTATAGATAATTTTTTAATACATGTTAAATTGTATTATGAATTGTAACATCTTTTATTTAACTCTTTTTAGAAATTATCAGATAAGTTTGGGGAGGAAAGGGAAGTACAAAGTTCCGTCACGGCGTCTTCCCCCATTCCTGGCAAGGACACCACGACCAAGGTGAACTGTCTGCTACTTTACTATCTTCTATAGTATGTAGTGCTACCTCGTATAGACTAGCGTATCTACCAGGCATCTTAGAAAATCTCATTTCTTGAACCTAATATTCTGAGCAGAGATTCACTCTCTGTATATGTGAGGTGGTCTGAGCGGAAGTGACGTAACTCGCAGACACGCGGAACTGAGATAATCGCGTTTAAAGTTTATCCGTGTACACGGCGGGTGTTCAAACTGGTGATCTGTGCACCAGAAAAAAGAATAATAGAATCCGTTTAACATTTAATTTTATTGGAAGAAACGAGTGCATATTACTTTCCTTTCTTGAACATAAAAAAATATTAACTGGATATTAAATCCATTTTCTGCAATTAATACATCAAGTTTTGTACCAAGAAGAATTGTCTAGTGCCAGTCCACAATTTAGAAAAAATGGGGTGTTGGTGGTTGCAGTAAGGTGGATTTTATTTCCTGCTTAAAACAGCCAGACCGCTTTTATACAAAAAAATTAAATAATTACCTTCTGAAAATAAAAATGAAATGAAAATTTTTACTGTATAGATGCTGATGGGAAGATTAATGCCTCCAGAAATCTATTTCTCTTAAATAAATTAATGAAAATAAATACATTAGCATTTTAATTTTATAAATTCATTAATTTAAAAATACCCATAGTAAAAAAAAAAACATGTTTTAACCCCCAGTAAATATGTTTTTTTGCATTTATAAATTCAATTTTTTTTTCAAGTATTTTTTTTTAACCTTGCATAGTTTGCAAAAAAACATCTTCAGGAATGACATTGAGGCTCAGGGGGTGTGAAATAAAGGTACAGAGTACAAAAGGCACATATTACCGTTTTAAATTTTTTATATAAAAAAATGGTAAAAAAACCTAAAATAAATAAAAATATAAGAAAATTTTAACTATTAAATCGTGAAGTTTTTTAAATTGTAAAATAAATAAGAAAACAATTGTTATAAAACACAAACGTCAGAACTTAGGTGGGCTACCAACATAAAAATTATATTGTTTTGTAAAGAATATATCTTTGGCTAGATGCATGCAAAAATGGGGCAGATTGGTTTAGAAAATAACGAGATATGATTATTTTTCTTCGTGTACCTGAGGAATGACGCTGGTACTGAGAGGGCTAATACAGAATGTCACCTCCATTCAAAGTTTGAATGAGGTATCATTCAATATTAGATCTGACTGTTTTCTACAGAAGACATATTTTAGATTGTGTGGTCAGCCAGACTTTAAAAAATCCCCAAAATTCCCTTTGTAAATAATTAAATTAATTATTAAAGTAAGTGTAACTAATTAATTAAGTGATTCTTTACAATTCTGTACCTTCAATTGTAAAGAAGGAGCAATAGATCAAAATGTGCATATCACTTTTGAGATATAGGCTGATATATGAAATAAATTACGTTTCGAAGTGCTATCATGATTGAATTTAATATTCAACAATGTTTCTAGAACATTTGGACATTTAGTTTGTAGAGAATAAATAAATTAATTAGATGACCAAATAACTATTTTTTTTTTTTCTTAAGAACATTAGATGTGCATGCACGCAACAGCTTAAGGCTATGTCGTATTCTATTATATAAAAAAAAATTGCTTAATGGTTTTTTAATTACACATATGAAGAAAGAAAATAATATACATATGTACCTACAAAATAAATCAGATTAGAGAAAATAAATGTAAATTTGAAATAGCCGGTAATTAAAAAATCAAAGTAAGTGATACTGTTAAACAAATATTTTTCTATCTAGTATTGTTATATCTGAGATTATAATGTCAAACTTGAAGGGTACAGGATGGATATAAATTTTTATATGTTTTGAACTAACATGTGAACTAACATTTGAACTAATGGCATCTGACGGCAATTCACACGATCTGCATTATTGATGATGTAATAACTTATATTTACATATAAGTTATTAATTTAAAAAAATACTCGGTACACTTCCACTTATTTATTTTGACCAATTAGCGCTTTCACCCTCTAATGGGCATCTTCAGACTGGTGAATATTATACAGTGTAAGGATAATTTATATAAAACAAAATATTATCTTAAGTGTAGGTACATTTAAAAATAAATTGAAAAAGATACAATACGCAATATTTCAATGGAACAGAGTGAGACAAATTATTGAAACATGTGTTGGCGGTGTACTTTAAGAGAAGATTATTAGAAGATTACGCAAATATTGCGTATTGTATCTTTTTCAACTTATTTTTAAATAAGATAATATTTAGTTTTATTTTTATTTTTTTTTTTTTTTTTTTTATTTTTTTATTAACATACACGGCATAATTGCCTTTTACAAATTTATAATATAAACATATAAGGTTTGATATTTTTTAAACTACATATTTGCACTCAAAACTTAGGAACAATAATCAAGCCTAAAAATTATATAACATAATATTTAAGAAAAAAAAAGTTTAAATAAAACAAAAGTTTGAAATAAAAAGTATACGAGAACTTTAAAAATTAATATAAAAAGTAAATCAAATTTTAAACATAATAAGGTTTATAATAAAAATATATATAAAAACAGAAAATCATATATGAAGTAACTACGGAATTTTCAACGCTTCTTATATAACTTTCATGGCAAAAACGAGAGAGCTTATTACACTCTCTTCTCAACCACTGAAAATTTATGTAATCAGACGAATTTCTCGACTTTTTGTAAATTTTGTGTGTAATTTTTTTCTTAAAAATTAGATCTATTAATTCTCTACTAAACCATATAGGAAAATTAGAAGTTCTACTTTTAGATATTGGAACATGTAAATCAATAATATTATTTATTATATTATAAAATGTATCAACAATACTGTCCAAATTACTGTCCTGCAAAAAAAACCAATCAACACTAGAGAGAGATTCGCAAATGATTTCATAGTTCGCTTTGTTAAAATCACGATAAGACGTTGTTGAAGTAACATTACGTAGATTTAAATCAGGAATAATTATATCCAAAACTGGATGATGAGCATCCGGAGCGAAAACAACATCAAGAGACTCACTTACAGAAACCGATGCATCACTACAAAATATTAGGTCCAGTATACGGTTGTTTTTGTTTTTTACCGAATTTAATTGAAGCAGATTTAGGAACTGGGACATTTCAATTATTTCTCTTTCGACAACGGTTGAATTATTATAGTTAACGACTTCAGCGGGTAATGCCTCAACATTATCCCAAGTAATATTAGGGAGATTGTAATCTCCAATAACAAGAAATTTTGCGTCCGGATATAAGAATTTCATGTGTTCAACCTCTTCACAGTGATTCTGATATACAATCGGATCAGACAGCGGTGGAATGTATACACAGCCAATCACTATTTTTAACTTATTTACACTAATTAATACGAAAATGTGTTCGATATTTTCATGAACTGTTTTTAATTTTCTAGACACTATTTTTTTATTTACAGATATCAATATGCCACCTCCTCTTGTTTTGTCACTTGTCTTCTTACTTCTATCCAGTCGATAAATGTTATAGTTATGCATTCCTAATTCAGAAGTATATATATCTTTATGAAGCCACGTTTCTGTGAAAATGAAGACATCGTATAATAAGGTGGGAGTGGTTTTTATAAATTCTTGGAGCTTTGTGCACATTCCTCTAAGATTTTGATATAAAAATTTAAGTAACGATATTTTTTTTAGTTTTTTGGTACAGTGGAAACTATTTTTGGTGTGGAATTTATATATTTTATAGTCAAATGTTCTTCACCATTACTTGTCCTGGATTCCAACTCGCTTCTTAGATCGGTTAGGTGATTTCTTTGTTTGATTGTAAGGTCAGGTTTCATTTTAACACCCCCAGATAATTTTGTCTTAAAGCGCAAAAGCCTTTTGGTTTGAGAAGAATCTCGCAACTCAACTTTAATTGGCCTATTTACTCCTTCCCGTTGTATGCCTAGTCTATACATCTTAATCAAGTCGCTGTTTGGTAGTGGTTCGATTTGATTAATTACATGATGAGTTGTTTTTGTGTCATCCTCAATCCTCTGTGGCTGAGTGGTAGATAAACTCTCAGGTATGTTAAAAATAATTAAATTCTTCGATCTCTCCTTACGTTCTTCAATTTCCGAGATTGCTTCAAAAAAAAGATCGGTGGTGTTCACCGAGTTAATAGCAGATGTAGAAGGCTGGGGTAATTTCTTGTAGGCCGCCAACTCACCCTCAAGAATGCCCATTGATACTGCCATTTCACCAACAGTCCCCAATAGTTCCGAGGTTTGTGGCGAGATTTTCCCTAACTGTTCCTTTGTAAATTTATTATTGGGTTCATTAATTATTTTGAGTATTAAATTAACAATATTTTTTGCTTTAGTCATATAACTAAGCGCGTTTAATGATTGAGCCATTTCGAAATATTTACAAAGTCGTACGTAAGTAGGTACTACACCGATGGGACAGCACTAATTCCTGGCCAGCACTAATAGCAATGAAGTTTACAACACGTCGCGGTGCGTCGGTAAAATCGAATATGCTTTTGCTGCACCAATTGAGATGTCGGTAAAACAGTTTATGTCGCGTCGGTAAAAACGAAAAGTTTTAACTGTCACTCACGGTAAATTTACACAAATAACTGACGATTACTTGAAATTTATATAATCGCAATGGTTCCCCACATAATATGTGATGCAGAATAACCTCCTTACTATGTATACTCTTTTGTGTCACTTAACGATGTTTTTTTATAATATGCAAGTAATTAAGGACACAGAAAGGCACTCACGACTTTTTGTATATGCTATCCTACACTGTATACTATTCACCAGTCTGAAGATGCCAATTAGAGGGTGAAAGCGCTAATTGGTCAAAATAAATAAGTGGAAGTGTACCAAGTCTTTTTTAAATTAATAACCTATATGAAAATATAAGTTATTACATCATTACAATGGAATTCCATCAAGAATTGTCAATAAATAATTTTAATGAAATCTACATTACTGTTGAATAAAATTTGATATCAAGGCTGTACTTTCCAGGATGCCTGAACAAGAAAAAAAAATGCGGATAAGAGATAAAGGATATGGATATCAGTTACGTAAATACTGGAAATAGAGCCATATTTTATTTTAAAATAAATAAATATTTGCATTCTTATGATTTACCCAAATATTCTATTTTGAGGATCATTTTCAACGAGTTGTAAATAACTCACTATTAGAAAATGGGAATCAAGTTGGGGTAGAGTGGGATTCGAACCACAGACCTTTGGTCTATGAGTCCGAGACACTAGCCATAGGACCACAACCCGATTCAATATTAATGAAAACCATTTTGGATTATGTAAAACAGTATAGGTTATTTACATTAAGCAGGTTCATTTATAAGTTTATTTAAATGTCCAAGAGGTTTGAAAACTTACAAACGTTATATCTCATAACTTTATTTTTTTAATATATCTTTTATATCCTTGTAAATTAAAAAAAAAAAAAAAAATATCTACGCACAAACTTTATTTAAACGAAGAACTCTATTCTTCCAGGAGAACAATTTTGCACCCAAGAATGAAGAAGATTCTGGAAAACAGAATGATGGGGGTGAAGCTGTTGCCGGAACATCAGATTTCAACCTCGAAGACTTCCTCAAATTGGATACTATACCTGGTCTACTTCCGGTAAGTTGCTTGGGTAGTTGATCATTATTTTTTTTAATTTAATCACCAGATTTTCATTTTTAGAAATAATTCTCTATCTCATTATTACACAGGCCAAATGGTACAAGTTTTTGTGCAGGAACCTGCACAATAATTCTTGGGTCATTTTATTTGCTGTTTTACATGGGGCAGTTACTGAGACCTAATTTTACAAAATTTTTCCAACCCCTTTTTACTGTTTTGCAAACAGAACATATTTATTTATCATTGTTTTATTTACTATAATAAACCCCGATTCTCGGCACCGAACTAGAAGTCGTGATATGTCTCGTCTGGTAAGTACAGTCATCGTGTGCTTTTTAAATTTGTCTCCAATATATTTTTTCAAGTAGTCATGTAAGTCATTGTAGTGTTCAAGTCCATTTAAGTCATTTTATTTCCCCACTTTCCAATATTTATAAAGCATAATAAACACTATTCTCTATACAGAATGGCGGCTCTGACGAGGTCCTGTCGGGCGGGAGTAGGTTCAGCCAGTGGTTCCGTAGGGAGAGTCCTACTCCGGCCGCCACGGCACCCAACATGGATGCACCAGAACACCTATTGGCCAACATCATTAACGGTTCGTATATTAGATTATTGAGTTTTTGGCGCCCAAAACCTACCAGCTACGGGAAGGTAACCCCGACATAAAATCCACCAGAGAAGGCAACGGGAAACCACTCTGGTCATCTTATCCCAGGAATCACTACGTTGAGTACATCAATAAGCAGTTGTCCTGGCTGCGAAATGTAAAATTAGCGCAGGACAGATACATATGCTTTCGCTGTAGTGATCGCCAACGTCGGAGGGACCCAGCAAGGCACCAGAACATTAATTTAAAACATATCTTAAATTATTTTTTTGCAAATTTCTTATCCCAACTTTAAAAAAAGGGAATTTTTTAAATGTAAGGCAAATGCAAACTAAAGGAATTGGCCGGAGTTAGCTACTCATATGTACACATTGACACTCGTGCCTACTCCGAATATAATGTGGCGGTTACTTCACCCCCCGCTTATTTCACCTCAACATTGTCACACTCGGATACTAACCAGCTAACAATGAGTCAATTTAAGAACACGTTCAAACACACAATATGGATTTTGTGGAGAAATATTTTCATTCATAAATTTTAAAAAGAACTTAAAAATAAAATACGTCGCTAGACAAACGCAACATGTTTGGGCTTGACTGTTGTGACGTCAAGATTTGTGACAATTTTATAAACAAATTTGAATGATCAGGAACAAATAAACACGAATCTTGAAGTATTAGGGGTGTGGACAATGGAATGACCGTTTTTGAGATGATTCAAAATTACAAATTTAAAAATGATTTCTTGTTACTATAATAATAATTAGCAAAGAAAGGTTTTTTTACTGGACAGTATTTCATAGACCTTTATTACTTTGTGTGGTAAAACGATGTATGATAGGTGCACAAATGTCGAGATCCGTGAAGTGTGTAAGGCTGAGACATGCATTATTGACAGAATTAAGAAAGGGGTGCTGCGTTGGTTTGGACATGTAGAGCGAATGGACAGCGAAAGAACGACTAAAAGGATCTACGATGCAAATGTTGATGGATGCAGAAAACGAGGAAGACCAAGAAAGATATGGCACGATCACGTCCATCAAATACTTGAAGATGGACATGTCAAAAGTAGGAATAATCGGCGTGCGTGCATAAGAAGATGTATGAATGTAGAGGAAGCGAGGTCTGTATGCCAAGATAGAGTGTTATGGCGTTCTATCCTCTCTGCCTACCCCTACGGGGAAACGGCGTGATGGTTTGTTGTTGTTGTTATTACTTTTAAAATGTAAAAAAAAACCTGGTATATCTCTATTCTGGTAGTTTATTTATGTACCATTTTTTTCTAGGTATCTTATAAAAGGTTAAATCATTAATTTAAAAAAATCCAATGTCATACGGAAAAAAATAATACCTTTACCTTTGTAGATTTTGCTTATTTAAAAAAGATTCTAATAAAAAAAACCCTATGACTATTGTCGTTAGACATTCCGATAATATAAATGATTATTATAGGCTCATACATATACATTTAATGCACTGTGATTTAAATATATAAAACAATACACATATTATTACTATACTTATGTGCGAAGTCAACTCGAATTCGCTTCATTAGTATGGTCCCCTCAATATAATGTATATATTAATCAAATTGAAAACATTCAAAAGAAATTTATAAGGAGCCTGGAATATCGTTTTGGTAACATTGAAAATGATTACGGCGCATCTTTGATCAATTTTAATATAGAATCACTACAAAAAAGGCGCCTTAGATATGATTTAATTTTTCTTTTCAAAATTCTCAATAACATAGTTGATTCGCCGTATCTTTTACAAAATATTGGTTTCCGTTGTCCTCTTCGCTATACTAGATTAAATTCCCTTTTTTATGTACCAACTTGTAAAAACAATTATACCTCGAATTCATTCATTGACGCACCTGTAGAAATTATAACGGACTCAGTATTGATGTAGACATTTTTAACTGCACGTTGCATTTGTACAGAAAATTTCTTCATGGGGTCGATTATTTGGGATAGTTGCTGAATGTACATCTTGAGTGGTTTATGCTATGTATATGTGCCGCATGTAATGTATATGTTTGTGTATGTTTTATATGTGCGTTCATGTGTGTGCGTGGATGGCTCGGAGTGTGCATTCGGTATTTTTATTTATTTTAATTTATTACCTCCATGGAAAACGCAAATGTCAACAATTATCCTTTTTTCACTTAAAATTCTTATTTATTTTTTATTTTTTGTCACATTTAATGTTTATATCTTTTTAATTTATGAAAACTTAATTGGTCTTTTTATGTTAAAAAATTGTTGTTTTTAGTACTTATTTTGTATGACTGTATGTTTTCTAAATAAAATAAAATAAATTTATGTGTTTGCCCAGGTGATTTGTGAACACATACCGAGTGTGCACAAATCGCCTTGCGGGAGGCTTATTCGATCGCCCCACAACTCGGTTTGTCACTCAATGTATCGACGAGAAGAGAATATTTTTATAACATGATGTGATTGTCTCCAGAGCCATCCATCAGCATCCCGAGTGGCGAGTCCCCGCACCTGTTTGCCCCCATCTCCCCGGCCGCGTCCACCACCAACTCCCTCCTGGAGATGCTGCAGCGAGGTCAGCAGCAGTCGTCGGCCCAGCACCATTATCACCACAAACCTGCCATGGGTATGCACCATCTCCCAATGCCCATCCCTAGTTGCAATCTTCCATCCAGATAAAGGAAAAGATACAAGAAGTATTTAGAAAAATGTGCTCTCATAAAAACACGCGTTAGCATGCGGGAAGTTACTGGGTAGATTAATAATCAGTCCACCTAGCGACGGATGGTGAAAAACTTACATTCCTACGCAGCTTTCAAAATTTCAGTATGTTTTGACCTTGTGAGAGCATATGCGAGTAATTCTGTTTTGTGTTGTTGAAAAAAATGTATGTGGGGCCAAATAGGATGTGGTCAGTGCAGTTTCTTCATTGTCATTTCCTTTCCACACCTAATGGTGCATAGGGCACTGCATCGGTACACCGATTGCAGCGTGTCTTGATCATTTTTATTTATTTTTGCACCACAACAGGCCAGGAGGCCCAATTACAGTGGTGAATTACATCACAGAACACCCAGGCTTGAGAAATATCACATTTAATTTTTTGTGTTCTCACCGGGAATCGAACCCGGAACCTTCCATGTGTGAGTCAAGAATCTTGCCTTTTTGAGGCCGATTTTTTCCACGTGAAGGTAAGATGATCAGTCTCACGCTTCAGGTACCAGTCCAGGGACAATGAAATATTCCAATGTAAAAAACACCCTTTTAAATAAATATTTCATGGACAATGAAATATTCCATTGTAAAAACACCCTTTTAAATAAATATTTTATATTAACCATTTCGGGAATCGAACCCGAGACCTCTCGCATGGTAGGCAAACGCACTGACCATTACACTACGAGGCCGACTACTATGCTACCAATAAGTACAAAAATATTTTTTTACTCGACTTTATTTCATAAATCCTTAAAAAATTAATAATTGTAAAAATAAATGTGATATTTCCATATTAGACATAGATTGGTATGATATTCTGTGCATTCGACGTTTATGTGCGTGCTTGGGTTCATACAGCTTATTTTAAAATGTGTGACAGAGATGCCGAGCAACATACACAGTCTAGAGGAGCTGGAGGCGCGCATGCTGGGCAACGTTCAGCAGCAGCAGCAGCAACAGCAGCAGCAGCACATGCAGCACTTGCAGCAACAGCAGCACCAGCACCGCGCCATGCAGCAACACCAGCACCAGCCACCGCACAACGACGACGTCATCTCCTTCAAGAAGATGGTAAATTACAAACAAACTTGCCGTTTCCCCGTAGGGGTAGTCAAAGAGTATGGAATGCCATATCACTCGGTTTTTGCATACAGACCTTGCTTCCTCCGTATTCATACATTCTATTCATATTTTAATATTATAAACCGCCTTGAAGCATTTAAGTGACGTTACCTGTAAATAAAATCACCGTTCGCCACTGATACATTGTATAAATAATTAATAACATCTTACGTTTACAGATGGCCCAAGCGATGCCCGCCAGCAATGGACCTTCATCCAAATCTCAGCAACAGCCCATGAGCCTCCTGCAGGTAATTCACCAGTGCCCTTATTCTCTGACCCTGTTTATTTATATGTCAATAACACGCATCCTATAAAATAAATGGCCCCGCAGAAGGAGGTCTATGAGAGTCAAATTAATTTAAATAACAAAATTTCCTCATTACTTATTCCGACGTGTAACTGTGTTGTGTAGATGCTGAGCAAGTCTCAGCAGGCGGACCAGGCGGCCATGGAAGCTCAGCACCAGGCTCCCTCGGTTCCTCAGGACGTTCTCTTCAAAGTTTTCCAGGCTCAGGTATATAACTCCCACCTTTTACTTCCATCTAAACTTATCTGCAGTGCAATCGCGAATCAGAATCCTGAAGGTTCTCTTGGGGGCCGAGAAAGCGTTGCTAACTAGTAATAAGTTTGCAAATTACTTTCTAGCGACGCGTTTTCTACCCCCTTTAGAGTGTTTAAAATATAAGTCCCGGTTTAGCCATGAATGCCGCAATTGAAGAATGTAGAACAACGACGCTTGTGATTTTCTTCAATTTTACATGAGAGCAGTTGAATTTTTTTTTTACACTTTATTTCATAACTCGAACAAAAGTTAATCCTTCGATACTTAGGTTAGTTATATATATAATTTATTTTCTTTGAACCTGGAATATAAAGCCTTTATAAAATCTTTGCAAGATCAAATAAAAATAAAGTCAATGTTGCATTTTTCACACATCCGTCGTTGCTCTACTATCAAGACGATATGTTATTAATTCGCAAACCATTTGTTGCTAATTACGGAAAAGAAATGTACAATTTATTTATCATGTTATAAATGTGGTATTTCAGATAATTATTTTATAATTAACATTTGTAACAAAAATTTTATATAAAAAAAATGTAAAGGTATTTATTTCCATCGTGCCGTTTTCTCTTAAGGGTAGTCAGAGAGGATAGACACCACATTACTCTATCTTTCCATACAGATCTCGCTTCCTCTACCTTCATACATATTCTCATGCACGCTCGCCGATTATTCCGACTTTTAACTTGTCCATCTTCAAGTATTTGTTGGATTTGATAGTGCCATGTCTTTCTCGGTCTTCCTCTATTTCTGCATCCATCAACATAAGCATTGTAAATATTTTTATACTGTCCATTCGCTCTACATGTCCAAACCAACGCAGAGCTCCTTTCTTGATTTTGTCAATAATGCTTATCTCAGCCTTACATAATGTACGGATCTCAACATTTGTGCATCTATTGTACATAGTTTTAACAGACATTCGCCTGAGAGATCGCATTTCGACAGCATTCAGCCTACTTTCATCCCTGTTTTTACAAGTCCATACTTCGCTCCCCATATGGGGGACCAGGGTCGGGACCAGGACTTATTTATTTATTTGTTTATTAACGGACATTGTCCATGCATACAATTTATAGGGTTTAAATGTTACAATAAAAGAATAGTTAAAAACATTTTTAAAAAAGAAAAGAAGCATTGACAAACATAAGGAACTTCATTGTGAATTGCTAATTTTGCCTCTTGCAACAAACGTTTATTTGCCAAGGATGATTCCTTCCCATCCCCTCTCCTCTCTTCATAGTGTGGTGTAAATTTTTAGTTAATTTTTGTTTTAAATTTTTATAAAGCCATAAAATATATTCTGTAAAATAACCTAGAATATGTCCATCTACAGTATAACCCCGGTTTTACGTTTTTCAAGGGAGCAACAAAAAAAGTGTAAAACTGAGGAAAACTTTAAAGTGAGGAAATGGAAAATGTATGGAAAAAATTAAATTTCTTAACAATATAATTATTGCACAAGACTATACTAAATATACTGTAGAAAAATTGTAAGAACTGTCATGATTGGGGATTATTCATATTTACCAATGATATAATTTAAAATATTTTGTATTTTTTCAAACAATACTGCAATGTGTTATTTTTTATTGAATTAAAAAAAATACATGCATAAATAATTTTATCTTTTTATACCTTAAAATTTGAATTTGCATAAAATGCTCGCAACGATTATTTCCCTAAATATTGGGAAATTTTATTTATATGGTATTACTTTTTTTAGTATGGCACCACAAAATTTCAACTGTCATTTACATCGCGGACTGTTTCACACTTTTTTGATAACTGTTTAAACTATATCTTTTTCACATTATGTGTGTATAACATCAAATAATATTTATATTGCCAATTTTTTAAGCTTTCTGCATCGTAATTTATTGATGTAAAGACTTTATTCTTCCGAAACATGCGTCAACTGCATGTCACTATTTAGTCAAATGTCAAAATTAGACCCTTAAACAAAATGGTACAACACTGCACCTACTTTGAATTTAGTTTGAGACAATAATTTACACATTTTTTTAATTACCTCGATTTTATTCTCCATTCATGCGGCGGCGCGCGGCTCGTCTTTTGACAGATCGAATGAGTTGTGAAAAAAATTCGACGTAAAACCGAGGTTATGAAAACGTTGATGGGGGGAAAATTGAATGAGAATGTATGGAAAAAATGGGACCTAAATATTTCGGTGTAAAAAGCGGGAAAACGTAAAATCGAGGAACGTAAAAACGAGGTTTTACTGTACTTGTAATTTTCTCAAACTTAACGGATTGGGTAGGTACGAAGAAATTGCCTTAAGGCAATATGTCCGCCCTTATATGCATATAAAGTGTTGAATAATAATAATGTTTCTTTAAAACTCATTTTATAATAATAAATATTTTCAGCAAAATCGCCCGCAAGAGCATCCTAACAAGATGATGTCAGGCAATGTCAATCATTCCAGTAGGCACTATCAGGTGAGAATCAACCCTTATGCTTAATGGTATTTTAAATTATGTAGGATTAACACATTTATTTTTTTATAAATCTATTGCATAAAATTAGTATAAATATTTAATAACAGGGATTCTGTATAAAACTAATGAATAGAAAATGAAAACGCAGTGTTCTCTGTTTCTGACAGTCTTCATCTAACATGGCTCAGCCTGTTCTAAGATGGAGATTTTTTATCTTTTAGAGCATAAGTAGTTCTATACTAATGTAACATTAACAAAACAAAAAAACTTGAAACTACTAAATTATAAATGCCTAGCTAATCAAATGTAAGACATTAAACATCGTTATTATACAAATATAAAGTAAATATATGTGCCAAGAATACATGTTACTTAAACATAAATAATATAGTATAATATATAATAAAAAAACAAATATGAAGTAATGAAATACACAAAAATATAAATAATATGTGTATCAATTATATAAAGTACTACGTTTTTTGATCTACATGTATTTTTCAAATAAATCTCTCACCACACTATTTCGCTTTCGCTATCGCTACAGTTATTTTTATTTTAAAATTTGTTTTACATTTTGAGTCTTATATTTGGCAATAAATCATTAAATATTTTTGGAGCAATTACATTATATTGCTTTTTACCAAAGGCGGTTGATACAAATGGGACAATACAGTTAATTTGTGTTGCCGAACGAGTGTTTATATTTTGTTGGGTTCTTTTGACATCACTTAATTTATCATAAAATTTAAGTAGTAGGCACCTCACAAACAATTTTCTTGCATCCAATATCTTTAACTCAGCATTAGTAGACACTTTTTTCTCATCCACTCATATAGACACATATTATAATTATCTTATTTTAAAAATATTACTTCCGATTTGACAGACTGTAGTTGACGGTTTGAAGTAAATCTTATTTGAATAACATATTGGGAGACTTTTGTTGCCGATTGTTTTTTATAGGGACACAATAACTCTTCCAATGTCTTTTGGAGTGATGGCTTTAGCCATTATCTAAATGAGACAATTTTGACGGCAATAGCATAATTTCTACGGTTATACTTAATAAACTTGTTGTGACATTTACACTCAAATTTAATTATGAAATACATTAAATCTGTAAAAAAGTGTAAAACAGAGGAAAACACTAATATGAGGTAGTGAAAAATGTATGGAAAAAATACAATTACATAAAAATAAAATGAATGTACTAGACTATTATAGTGTAAATATACTGCCAGAAAAATTGTAAAAACCATCATAATTTGGGATTATAGACATTTTTTTTACCTGTTTTCAATGATTTCATTGAAAATATTTTGTATTTTTTTTAATCAACATAATGGGTTTTTTTTCATAAAAAAAAACATGTTTAAATAATTTTTGTACCTACTTAATTTTTTTTAAGTGTCTAAATTAGACACGTAAACAAAAAAATTACACACTGCACCACATACTTTGAATTCAGTTTGAGATGGTATTTACCCTTTTTTTTATTCACCCTGATTTTATTCTTCATTTTAAACATTAAAAGCGGGAAAACACAACATTGAGAAACAAAAATATGAGGTTTTATTGTACTTCAATTATAAACACAGTGTTATCTTGGATTAAGTCTTATGGTCTTGTATTATGGTATACACATTTATAACAATGTCAAACAGATATAAAATGCCATGTTTTCATAGGATAAATTTGATTACAGGTGTCTCCAATTCCTAATGACTTGCAAACTTACATGAATAATCTCCAACCTTCCCAAGATCTGTTGCTGCGACCGGAAGCCCAGACCATAATGCAAGGTAAGTGAATTGCTGTAATTCATCTGGTAATAAAATGGATTCTCATAATACTGACTTGTTTTTTCTCGAGCTACTGAATTTATTTATTTATTTATTAACGGACATTGTCCATATATACAATTTATAGGGTTTAAATATTACAATAAAAGAATAGTTTAAAACATTAAAAAAAGAAGCATTGACAAACATCAAGACAAGATCTGGACTATTTATTTAGTGCTTGTTTAAATCGTTGTAAACTCAAACCAAAAAAGTCTAGATCTTGTCTTGAGTTAACAATATGACAAAGACGGGTCATTGGAGAGTTAAGGCCATAGTTTGTTCTATTCTGATCGATGAATGGAACTTCATTGTTTCTCAACCTACGAGTCGGAATATTGAATTTTACTTGTCCCAGTAATGATGGAACATCGATTATACCATTTAGTATGCCGAACATATATATGGAATCAATATTAGTTCTACGTTTTTGTAGACTAGAAATATTTAACATTGACTCTATATCAGCATAAGAATAATTACCCCTCTCTAGTCCAAGCATCCACGCTACTTTTCGAAGCAAGCGATGTTGGACTGATTCAATGTGATTTATGCGATTGACATAGAATGGAGACCAGACCACGGAGGCATATTCAAGAAGAGGGTGAACAGTTGAGCAATAAAAAGTTTAGAATGTACTGACATTAGTAAAATCAGAGGATATTCTGTTAATGAAGCCAAGTAATTTCAGTGATTTATTTACCATTCATTCTCACCATATTTAATTTATCAATATGTTTATTTATTATATATACGGCCTAAGCCAATTACAACAGTTATATGAAGAAACGTATATACAAGAATCCGAATGAAAAGAACATAAAACTATGTAGCAATGACAAACAAGGCCAATAAAATAATGGGAAACAATATATTCAAGAACATGATCAACATATAAGATTTCGAGATAATAATAATAATGGCGATAATAATCGCTTTATACGTGTTTCTGTTTCCAGGACTGAAGCAGGGGGAGCTGACGCCGCAGCACCTTGTGCAGCAGATCAGCAACCCGGGCCTGCAGAGCCGACAGCGCGACATGCTCGCCTCCATCCTCAAGGTCCACGAGCACTCGCGCCCCCCTCACCCCGCCCACCTCGCCCTGCCGCCGCAGCAGCAGCTCAGGGTCAGCCCGCTGCCCCCCAACGGTAAGACACAGACCATCGTATATTAGTCTCGACGCTCTGTGTGGATGAGAGCGGAGTGAACTCTGTTGGATTGTGATGAATGTCACAATCGGATGTTTAAAAAATGCTCCTTAAAGGTGTGCAGAATATTGATTAATACAGTACTATTTATTAATAATATATATTAACAATGAGGACCTGCGATTCTTGGTAACTTAAGTGTACGATGTATTTATTTATTTATTTATGCTTTATTAATTTAATTCATTACATTTTAAGAACTAATATAAACTTTTAATAATATTACATTTTTTTTATCAAAATTTTTCAATTACATTTTTTTTTTTATTAATTTTAAATATTTCAATTTTTTCTATTTCTTTTATTTCTTCAGGTAACTCATTGTACAGCTTCAATCCCTTGTACAATGAGTTTTGAGATTCTGTTTTTTTCCTCATTGGTAATCTTATCTTTTTTTTTACCCCTTGTTTCATATGTATGACATTGTTGGTTTAATTTTATTATTGTTTTTATTTTATTCATCCCCTTAATTATTTTATGTATAAAAATTGCCACATTATATTTAATTTGTTGCTCTTCTGTAAGCAAGCCAATTTCTTTGTGCATTCTTTCTACATTAGAATATATAATTTTTTTTAGTATAATCCTCATGTATGCGAGGGAAGCAATTTGCTGATGAATGTCAATAAATCGAAAGTGATGGTCTTTGAAAGAAATGAAAGTATGACTAAATGTGGAATCACTGTGAATGGGGTTATATTGAAACAGGTATGGGGATTTTGTTTATTTGGGAAGTATGTTTACTAGGAATGGAATGACTGAGAAAGATATTGAATGGAGGGTGAGTGCCAGGAATAGAGTTAATGGTGCACTTCAATCAACCGTCAGGCAAAATTAGCGGTTCACAATGGAGTCCCAGTGCCGACCCTGATGTATGGGAGCCAAGCATGGACTTGGAAAAACAGAGATGAAAGTAGGCTGAATGCTGTCAAAATGCGATCTCTCAGGCGAACGTGTGGGAAAACTATGTACGATAGATGCACAAATCTCGAGATCTGTACATTATGTATAGCTGAGATTTGAGAAGCCTTATTGACAAAATCTAGGAGATTTGGGAAGCCTTATTGACAAAATCTAGAAAGGAGTTCTGCGTTGGTTTGGACATGTAGAGTGAAAGAATGGCTAAAAAGATTTACAATGCGAATGTTGATGGATGCAGAAATAGATGAAGACCGAGAAAGACCTGGCAAACACTTGAAGATGAACATGTCAAAAGTCGAAATAATCGGCGTGCGTGCATGAGAAGATGTATGAATGTAGAGGAAGTGAGATCTGTATGCAAAAACAGAGTGATATGGCATTCTATCCTTTGCCTACCCTTACGGGGAAACGGCGTGGCGGTTTGTTTGTATAATATTTAGTCTGATTTTGTCTTGTTGTTCTGAATTACATGCAGCCTATTGTGTTTCTCCCATAATGGCCACAAGTCCCAATACTTTGGCTGTTCACCACCCAGGTAAATTATAATATATATATATATATTTAATAAATGTTAAAAATTGTATTTCCATATTTTCAGCATGCCTTAATTTTTGCTGAAGTTTTCTGAAAACACTTTGTATTTACATGGCTTATAACTAGTCATTCTCCCAGGTGACAGAGTGCAACAGATGACTATATAAACTTGTATATGAATGTTTCTTCGTCACCTTAACACATGTAGAAGCTAAATCTTATCACCAGATTGGTACTGATCAGTTTTAGAACACAACCATTCCCTTGTCAGGGCTTAAAAACTAGTACTGGGTCATTATGCTATGTGCTGCCGTTCGTTGTTGATTTTCAGACAGTATGGCAGCATCAGATGTACAGCTCGGTAAATTCTTCATCTGTTAAAGAAATATCTAATATTTTACGCTGCATTCAGTTAAAAAATGGTAACCTGCGCATGAAATTTTGCTACCAAACTTTGATGTCTGAGCTGAGGTTACCATTGCTCTCCATCGGAAGGACAATTGCTGACCTCACTAATGCACAAGGTGGTCTGCGCTCTAATAGATCGCCCAAAATTGCTGTCCCTGATAATCTTTTGTGTACCCCCAAGGACCACCAAACTCTAACACATGTTCCGATGCCAGTACAGTAACACAGACTACACTCACTATTCATCTCCCCTGGCTCGCATGCACAGAACTGCAAATAATTATGCAGAGCTGTTGGACTTACTCCACATCACTTCTGTTGTAATCCAATCAGCTACGCTATCCGCTGAATGGCCATCTCAATTCTCAGACTCTTTTTAACGTGTTTTTCATTTCTTTTTAATTCATCTTTACTTCCTTTTCAATGACTTGAAATTGAAATGATTAATATCATTATATGTGAAATATCTGCTGCTAATGTACTTTATGTATATTTCTTCTTTATTTATTTGTTTTTTTTCCTCACTGAAGTGTTTATTTATTAATGAAATCATACAGTCTTTATATAAATACAAAAGAACAATTAAAAAAAGTAAGACCAATTACAGATTTCACATTAATTTATTATGAATGCAGGAGAAGAGGGGAAAAATAATTCAATTCAATAAAAAAATACATATATAAAAATATAAATATGAAATAAAAAGTACATAAAAGAGAGAAGACATTGTATAGCTCCAACTATACTTTCCTCCCCTCTCTCTCTGCCTCCATGAACATTTATATTTCTTAGTAAAAATTTACAATCAACAATAATTAATTAGATGCAGGTATTTTACATATGAATAAGCAAAAGTTAAGAGTTGAAATTAAAAGTTAAAATTAAAAGCTAAAATTAAAATTAAAAGTTCAAATTAAAAGTTAAAAGTTAGACAGGAGATAAATTTAAAATGTCTTTAACAGATCTGATAAAAATATAGTCTTTACAGTGTATTAAGTCGATGTCACTAAAACTGTCATTATAGGTAATCTGTATTCTTCGAAGAGTGCTATTTTTCATATAATTAGTCATTGCGTTGTCGAGTTGAGGAATATCGAAGAGTACAGATTGACGAGTTCTATGGACAGGGACTCGATATGAAATGCTTCCAACGATTTCTGGGCTATCAATTAGGCTATTTATAATTTTATAGAGAAAGCTCATGTCCAACATGGTACGCCGAGTTGCGAGATTTTGAACCTTATGAAAATTAGCGGACTCAGTCCTACTTGAAAATGAAACATTAATTTTTAAATCTAATTGTCTATGAAAACAGTGTTCTCGAGTTTTTGATTAATTTACACATGTGTTAGTATTATATACAAGTGAGTGTGCTAGTATTTAATATTAAGTACATAGATACCATTGTTTCTAACTAGATATTTTTATAACATTTTGAATATATGTATACGACGGCCGGCCATGTAAATAGCGGCGTCCACCCGCGCGCGAGTTTAGTCGACAGTATGCCGCGCGGCGAGCAACATACAGATATGAATACACAAAAACACAATATTGACATTTAACTTTATTTCTATACTATATTTGCCCTCGGTGTAGTCAAGGCCAAATCCGAAAGTGAACTTTATTGAGGATTTAGCACTTGACTTTATCACATACACCGAGGCCCTATACTTATTTAAAATACATGATACATTTTATTTCATACATAATACTTGGATAATAATATATTTACTAATTCGCCCGCGCGTCCGGAACAGAGACGTTGATATATCAAGGATAACCATTTATGGGGCATCCAAAAAAACACAATTTAAATCTTCCTCTTCAAGCTGACATTCGCACATGGCAAAGTCCCAGACGTGGATTCTTGAAAAGTGAGAACCATCGCAGCAGTTTTTACGTACATTTAATCTGTTTATTAAAAAGCCCTCTGGAAGTTTATTAAATAAAAATAATTGTTTATGTATTCTGAATGTCATCGTGATGTATTTCGACAGCGATGCAGTCACGGATACCGTCCCCGCGCGAGCTGCAGCAGCACACGCAGATCATCATGCAGGGGGCGCTCATCAAGAAGAAGCTGGAGGAGCAGCGGGAGAACTTCCGGCGGCGCCAAGAGCAGCAGATGGCCGCCTCCAGTCCCACCAAACACCAGCTCTCCGTCACCTCCTTCACCCCGACTGCCGTAATTCTCAATCCTTCATTATTATTATCACCGTTCAATTCAGTCATCAAAATAATTTAATGACCCAAGGGACAAGGTGTAAATTGGTTTTCTTAAAATGAGAAAATAAATATTACCATTGAATTTTTTTTCATTGATAGCTGTATCTTCATACATATCGACACGTCGATAGAGCTGGATTTTTAATACCGAGGTAGATAGAGACTGAAGAAAAGTTTTGCATACCATGTCAGGAATTGTCGAATTTCATATAGAAATCATGTTCAAGCTAGTATTTTTTACTTGTAATTGCTATTTATTTAAATTTGAAATTAGGTGGCTACTTTTAATCTCATTTATTAATTTTATTTTATTTTCTGACTAATGAACTGGACGTTTGATTCTTATATTATTTCGTCATGATCGTAGAACAATGACGGATGTCCGAAAAATGCAACATTGACTTTTATATTTGATCTTAAAAAAGGGTTAAAGGCTGCATATTCCAGGTTTGAAAAAAAAAGTATTTACAATTAATCCAAGTATCAAATGATATACTTTTGAACTTATCAAGTTGTGACATAGTGACAAAAAAAAAATTATACCTCTTTCGTGTAAAGTTGATGAAAATCACAAGTGTCGTTGTTCTACGATCATGACGAATAACTCTCAAAATATAGTGGGTTGTATTTTTAATAATTTTCTGTTGCAGGTTCTACGAAAAATGATGGCCGACAAGGAACCAGAGCCACTCGGGCCCAACGGGGCTAAGGCCTCGGGCTGGGGGGCCCCTCCCACTCACATCCTCCCTCAACCCGTCGCTCCCAAGCACGGCAGGCCCATAGTCAAGGTAGGCCTTAATTAAACAGCTTATAATTTACACCAATTGTTTCATTACAGACCTCGACTTGGAGGGCGAAATTTAAAAAAAGGAAAATTTGTCATAATAAAATTACACAGTTTATGAGGTACTGACCCCCAAAAATCATGTCCTGCATGTAATATTTTATTAATCTATATGCGATGGAAGCCACGGAATATTGTATTAATTGTTTATAACTAATATTTAATAGTATAGGTCCTCGGTGTATGTGAAAGCCAAGGGCTGAATCCATAATAATGGCGATTTGATCCACTTTCGGGTTCGGCCTTGGCTATACCGAGGAAAATGTAGAATAGGATTTTATTTGGATTATTTTATGTTGAATGTATGTATTTTGTGTATGTTTATTATGTTGTACATTCATTGTTCATTCTTGTATGTTGCTCGCCGCGCGGCATACTGTTGACTAAACCCGCGCCCGTACCCCCACTCCCTGGTGGTGGCTCGTCGGGCAGAGTGCCGCGAGCGCTTTATAATGGGTATACTTAAAAATAAAAATCAGTTCGCTCAAGGCAATTGTATCGTGTATTACTCTCCGCCTCCGCGCCCCCCGCTCCCGCTGGACTTCGTGCTTCGCTGCTGGCTTCCGCCGTGACTGCCCTGACTGTGCTTGCCTCTTCACCATCAGGACCCGTTGGAAAGCCCTTTTCAGGGCTACTGAGGTTGACTTAGCGGTCAGTGCTTTCTCGGTGCGCCGGGCTCTCAGGCCTCCCGTTCTGTTCTGTCAGAGTACAAGTTTAGTGTATTTTTCTTATTTTGTGTCTTTATTTACACAACAGGCCAGAAGGCCCAATTACAGTGGTAAATTACAGCCCAGTCTATATAGTTTAGTTGGTAGTTTCTTGTGTACTCACCGGGCAACTAACTCGGAGCCTTCCACGCGTGAGCCAAGCGTCTTAGCCACTACATCATGGAAATGTGTATTTGTCAACCTTTGTCTGTATATGTTTATCATTGTTTTTTCAGATGTTTGTAATTTTTGTACATTTGATTTATAAATAATAATTAAGAAATGCTGCATTTGGTGTTCTCATGCAGTGCCCTATACACCATTCGGTGCAGATAGGGATATATATCGGTGATTATAGTCCTTAAAATATAGCTTGATCAGAATGACAGCTGTCAAACTAATGTCATTAGTGATGGGAAATTACTGATCACTGATCAAATCGATTTTATCAGTGAATCATGAAACTCTGTTTCCAAAAATTGATATAAAAACGCAAAAACAAGCCTATTATAGTGTGTAATGTGATAATTATTTACCAAAAAATAAGACATTTATAATTTTTTCATGAACAACATCAAATGTATTATTTTTTTATTCGATCAATTTGTTCCATCTCTAACGTTTTTGCAAAATGATGTCACCTTGTAAGAACGTCATTAATAATTAGATTTATTTTAGTTTTTTTTTTAGTTTTAAAGCTGATTTTATGTATTCGTTTTGATTAATGTGTTAAGCATTGTATTCAAATAATTAATTAACACGCCAGATACGAATGATTTTTCATGTGTCAATATAAATAACTCCTTAGACGTTACTACAAAGTTATGTCGTCACTTTTTCTGGCAAATGTTATTCTAATCAAGCTATATTTTAAGGACTTTGTTATTGTGAAAGTCATATGATTCCAATTCTCCCTTTCATTACAGCAGGGTAATGGCGGTGGGATGGGAGTACCCGGGGGCTACCAGCCCCCTCCCGCCGACTTCCCTCCCCAGCAGTTTGTCAACCACCACTCCCAGGTAACGATATAGTCAATAACTCGCCTGACCACACCTCGCGTGCTGTATCTAACCACAAATTTATCTCTTGGTTTTTTCCAACTGGAGTTGCTTGTAACATTTTACTATGTATTGTATTTCATTTTCTTGCACTATTCATTTTTACAATTTTCCACAACTCTCTCGTTCAATTCATTATCTATAAATTATTAAACTGATTTTACCTCAAAATTTAATATCTATACCATTACCAGTGTACCTAAGTCTAGTCTAAATCTCAAAAGGCGTAATCTGCTGGTCGAAAAGTAATTATATTTCAGTTGCATAAAATTTTTAAGTATATTTTTTACCAAACATACCTTTAAAATTAATTGTATTTGTCTAGTGTTTATTCACTTTATTTTTTTAAGGGCACAATTTTGAAAAAATAAACGGTGTTTTAAATTACTAATTTGTATGATTTTTTTACGTTTTATTAAACTACAGCCTTAAGACCAAAAATTTTTTTTTTTTAAATGACTACACTAATAATATTTCTCATATAACCCTGACGGGTTTTAAAAATCAATTTAATTTAAAAATAGTCATATTTTGTGAATTTAAGTATCAAACTGCCTTCATATTAATTTATTTTTATTTGAATTTTTGGTGTGAAAATTATAGTGAAATATACATGTACCTCTAAAAAAATTATCCCCTTCAGCCTCCGCCGATGATAAAGGACTTTATTTTTTTTATAATCTAAAATATGTGTAAAGCACCTCTCAGTGCAGTGATGTAACTTATGATCTCATGTTGTACAGCAACAGTACATGCAGAGTATTCAGCTGCAGCAGATAGCCCGCGGTAAGATGCCGTCGGGGGTGGGGGTAGGGAATCAGCAGCAGTTGCTCATGCAGCGCCCTCACCACCAGCTCAACAACAATATGGGGGGCGCCAGCTTCCACCAGCTCTTCGCCCACCACAGAAATCACAATGGTGAGAGATTAACTCATATAACCTATCTCTAACTTGCAAGTTTTTTAACTCGGAGTAATAATGCGCCAAGCTGTAGATTAAGTTAGCTACAGTTCGCAGCAAAACAATGGGCCGTACTCAGGTCGAGAATTGCCAAATGGATAATAATTTGCATAAATACTTTTAAATATGTACCTGTGTATTTATTATTGCAGGGTTATTCCAATTTATTTTTCTGTAATTTGCCCATATTTATTTTGTAAAACGAACTACAAAACAAAAGTATTTCATAGACCACTATTAAGAAAGTATTTCTGAAACCTTTATTTGTGCGGGTGAGATTCACCTGATTGAATTATTTCACCTACATACTAGGTAACGCCAAAATATTTTTTAATTTCAATACTTCTTGGAGCAGGGGGATTTATCAACAAACAATATTTTGAGTTTGTTCAAATTTTTATAATCCAAATAAAGGTTTCAGCTCTTTAACTTCTCAAACATCAACAGATGGATGAATTGAAGGAACAATGATGTTCAAATATAGGCAGAATGGTGAATGTTAGTGTGTAAAGTGGCCACTTAAACCAGCCAATGACTGGTCATAAGCTCGGTAGACGCTTAGACTTCTATATTTCTTTTTCTAAAATGTTCTTCATCTCTGTTGTAATATGTAAATAATCCACGAGTCAAGTACGTTTTTTTACCAGGGGTGTCGTACCACATTTCTAAAATGACGCCAATAGATGTAATATCCGTGAATGTGTTAAAATAATTTGGGTTCGTATAAAACTTAAACACAAATATATTTCAATTTTGGAGCTATTTTCAACTAGTTGAAAATAACGGCTAGAAACTGGAAATAGGGTTGTGATAGAGCGGAAATCTCATCTTGGGTAGTCTGCGACACTATCATGGAACCACAATTGGACAATAAGGAAATAGAATACAACTAATATGTCTCTCATTTCCCAGACGGGGGTCACAGCATGGGCCCCGCCCTGAGCCCCACCTCCAACCAGCTGGCGCAGTGGTTCAGCCCGGAACTCCTCGCGCAGGCCACCGCCGGCAAGCTGCCCTCCGTCAACCTCGCCCCCAACGTCCTCTCCCTCGAGGAGCTGGAGCGCATCCAGCACAACGAGGCCATCGTCCGCAACTAGGCACACTACACCTGTAATCTGCTGTCCTCGTTAAGGAAATAGACAATAAACTACGTACTTCGTCGTCTTGGTTGTGAAAATAATTGTTACCAAAAAATATCGTAAAACATTTTAATTCAGTTTACTAGTTGACGAAAAATACGTATTTCAGTACTGATTTATTTAGTAACCTTAAAGATTTTTTGTATTCTAGATATTTCAAAGAAAAATACGAGGTATGTTCAAAAGTATGTTCCGTTTGACTGGCTAAAGACAACAAGTACATATTTTTTTTAAAAAATCATTAGACCTTAAACTATTTTAATTTTTTATTTACATTTTGTAGGCACCTGTAGACGCCCGCTTATTCGTCGTCGTGTATTTTATCATGGCCGTCATTAAACCGTCTCAGTCTTCTCATAACCATTGAATCACTTGTTCTCCGTACACCTCGCAGATCTGTCGATGAATGTGGACCGGCTTAGTGTTCTTCGCATTGAGGAAACGAAAAACAGACCATTTCTCGCAGGCGGCGAGTATTCAAATTTTATTTGGCATTTCAAACAAGCGCCACATTTAAAGCGTGCACAACGGTTAGCTAACTCGTAATGGCGTCAACTCCTCAGCAGGTCTGGGTGAGAACCACGCGTGCTCAATACTACCACCGGAGCGCTGCGATGGCAAGAAACACAAACGGAACTTGCTGTCTGGATATAATCTCGTATTATGAAATATTTTTTTTACAAAAGAGATGCTGGTATTTTCACCACTAGGACGACGATTTATTTTGTGTGAAATCACTAAATTAAAATGTATGTATTGAATTGTAGCGGTTTCAGAAGACAACTGTTGTTTCGTCAAGGCGAAGAGAATTTTCACTCCTTGACAAAGGAACAGTTGATTTTTGAAACTGGCCGGCAATTAATTTTAATTTACTGATTTTAAACAAAATAATAAGGCTATACGTACATCACTAAAGTAAGAACAGTGGAGTGTTAACCAATCCTATGAATGCCAAAGTAAAATGCACTAGTCTATGTCATTACACCAAGGGTTTTGTAATTTATTCTTTTTATTTGTCAATATCTATTTCTAAAAATCATTTAGACAACATTTCTAATCCAAAATACAAGTTCGATGATCACATTCGTCACAAAATTTTCCACTTGACCATTATTTTAAACCTTCCGAGATCATTATCCCTAATAATATGAGAACCTCATTTCTTCTTCTTCATTCCCTTTCCACACCTAATGGTGCATAGGGCACTGCATTGGCACGCAAATCGCAACGTATCTTGATCATTTTTGTTACATGAAGGAAAGATGGTCAGTCTTAATTTTCAGGTTCCAGTCCGGGAAATGAAGCAAAACACTGAGAGTTGTTATTTTGCAATGGATATGAGAATATCCCTGAAGGGGTTTTGTTAAATCCAAGTGGTCGGGTTGGAAAAATGTTTTTTTTTTTCTAGTATGACATAGGTTAATGCATTTACATGCGCGTGGCGTTCATTGGGTTAATAATATGGTATGGCACTCTGACCTATCCAACAGATGAATCTTGAACTTGTCTAGGTCATAATATCCATAGGTCGTGTCTATGTCTCGACCTAATGCAAGTTTGACCGTTTGTTTATCCCGTTGCCACTGCACAATCAAATCCAATTATGAACCTTAAAATTGTACCAACAATAGATAAAAAAAAAACAAACTATTCCGTTTTTTTTTTACGCCTGTTGTAGGGGTAGGCGCTGAAGGCTACACCATTCTGTGTTTGCATATATACCAGGCTTCCTCTACATTCATACATCTCATGCACGCACACTGATCATTCCAACTTTTCACATGTCTAACACAATTTCGAATATCTGTGTTGAAATATCATTGGATAAACTCCGTTAGAGTTAAATCCAACAGTTATTTACAATGATTTGGATGTTTTCGTAATATTTATTTATTAATTTACATGGTATAAAAGTACCTTCCACATGTTGGATGGAAACAGTACATGAATTCTTATTAATTTTTATTTATCATCTTTTTGAAATTGCAACTGCTGGCAGGCTGCCTAATTTCATACTTAAAACCATCGCTTGTACATAATTCCGCTTTCCTTACTCTCACCCGCCTCTAGTGGGGCATAGAGCGATCTATCGGTACATCTCTCGCTCTTTGCTGATTTTTTAAATGTCTGAATCGATTTGTTAACATTTTGATGTCATCTAATCCATTCTAATGTCTCAGTTTATGTGCTTAGTTGGGTTTGGTTTGCGTTGGCAACCGTTTTACTGTCCCCAGTGTTTCGTAACGTCCCACCGTCACACTTAGTACAGTATCGTGACTGTTTCCCCAGTGTCAAGAATTTCTCTTTTCGATTGCATTTGCGTTATAACATAATCGTTTTGAGTTTTGGCAAAATACATTTACCAAATTAGTTTTAAGCCGTTTGGAGACATTTTGAGTGTAAATTATAAATTTGTGTGTTTTTTTTCATTATATCTTAAGTTTAAGAGGAAAGGTTTGTTTGGAATATTTTCTCTGCGTGACTGAATGTATTACGCCCACTGTAAATTTTCCATTAATGTACTCATCTTAAAAAATAACCTACATTTGGAGGCGTCTCTGTAAATTATTATATCGCGATATGGAGTTATGTTTATTTACGATGCATTTAGATACTTATACGAGTTTCAGCAAAATATGTTTAAAAAACATTTCTCAACAGAATGATCTTCACATATATGTTTTTTTTTATTTCTTATTATTTAGTATTGTAAAACTTTATTTAATATTGTAAAACTTAAAGAATCAACGGTGATTCTATAAGTTGCGGATGTATTTTGCTCTGACTCACGATTGAATAAATGCAGCTCAAAAGATTGACACATCTGTTTCCAACTACTAAGTTCAAATTGAATGCTCGACCTTAAATGACTCGTTCTGCCTGATTTTCAAGGGACTATGTCTTTTGCTCTCGGAGACCACATTTCCTGTAGATTAAGCGATAGAGAAATTGTTTTCTTTGCCCTTGGAGCTCGACGAGTAATTATAATTTGGCATTTATCTCTATGGACAAATTGTTTTCTCATTCTCTTCCATAAATTACCTTTAAAACGATTCAAATTTACTGTTTAAATATTTGCCGACTGGTTCGCTTCGTGAATAAGTATCTGTTCTTGGATTTCAAAGTGTAAATTGTCTTGTACGGAATGTTGAATAAATTGTGTCTGTGGGTATTGCCTCGCTCTCCCGAGCAGACCTCTACGGTACTAGTAGAAATATTAAAGCATCGAGCTACAAGGGTAAAATTTGAAATATGTATGTGATATTAGTTTGTAGTGATACAATTTCTGCCGCTGTGTTAGTATAACTATAGCGCATTTTACTTTAAATACAATTATAAAATAGCTATATATTTCTTGTATTTATTATAAAAAGTAATGCGATCCCACAAAGGAGTTTTAAATACATAAAAGTTGTTTAACTCGCATCTCTTTTGGCATTTTATTTATGTGTCCGACTACGTTAAGAAAATGGCGTACTTTTGTCGGTTATACTGGTTTGAGCAAATCGGTCCGAATTACCCAAATTGCGTACTAATAGTTATATGAATGAATCTTGCAGCAACAAGTCATTTTGTGTCCTTTTCATGACAAGAGGTTTTCTTCTTTTTTATTTTTTCTGATCTCACAATATCGAAACTTTTTATTTTATTTTCCCACCTCGTACTACGGCTGAGGCTTATTTATAATTTGTGTGACTTTTAATATGCCGGTTTCCTCCGCGCCCCTCGTACTAACAAATACCACGGATTTAACTCGATTACCTGCCGATGCTCGATCACGGTACGGCTCTCTATTTCTGCTCGAGGATACACAAGACCTCGCATCTAGAAGGTCTAAAGGTATATTCTAATCTGTCTTATCTAGCCCACGTGCTGGATTTTTTTGCAAACTGTCTTTTAATATTAATTGTTAAGCATCCCCTTTTGAAAAATTTAATCCGGAACTAGGAATTCCACTTCTAGTTCCATAAGGTTTGGCATATTAAAGCCCTGTTTACGAAAATCCGCATATCTTCATCCTTCGACTGATCACTCTTCTCCGATTGTTTGAAAATGGAGTACCAATCTAGTCCACGAACGAATCAGCAGCATCGAGATGTATCTTTCTATCCTCGCCATCTTCTGAAATATAAAGTCAAAGAAACATGTTTTTTCTGTTATGCTTACAAAATTGCCGTATGTATTAACAATAAATAGTTTTTTGTTTATAATCTCTTATATCCAAATAAGCGTAGTAGATAGTGTATATTCATATATCTTTTTCGAGAAACTGTCCCTAATAATGGAGACAAAATTGAATATTTGGGTTGTGTTAAAAAATATTTCAAAAACTATCGCAAATTAGATTCCTTATTAGTAATTAATTTCTGATTATTGGAAAATGATTAACTGTGAAATGTAATTGATATACAATGTGACTTTGTAATATGCACTATCATTCAGCAGACATGTGTAATATTTATATTGTAACTAATGCGAGACAAAACTGGAAAATTGTTTCTAGATGACTGTTTATTTGATGGGAAATTAAGAAATGCATAAAGTATAACATGTCTTTAAATGTCAATTAGTTAATAAAGCAACTGGATTGAGTAACCGGATGTCCGAAGGAGGATGTTGTAAACTTGATATTTCTCGGAGGCGGCGAAATTGACCTAATAACAACAATTGGCTACAACATATTGGAACTGATCAATAAAGAGCAAACATACAATTGTGTCTCGTCTTTTATTTCTACAAATATTTGTTCAATATTTCAACTTTTACTTACCTATAAAATATATTTGTTGCTATGGAATCAGTACCTTTCTGACAATCAAAGAAAAAGAAAATTGTAAGGAGTACAGATCTTCTGACAGGACACACAATATGAATAGTAAAATAATCTTCAAATGATAGCAAGGAAGGAATGTACTGAAAATGGATGCAGGATGTAAAGTATTCCACGCTAAGGAAACAATGTCTCCTTTATAAATAGTTCATTTTAAATTGGAACTGCTTAAATAGAAAAACATTTTTTAAATAATTCAACTTACTATTTACTCAAAATATTTTTCTTAAAAAAACATTTGCATTATATTCATTTTTCCTTTCATTCCTGCTCCAAATATACACATACAGGTCGCGTTATATTCGGGCCAATATAGAATAGTATTTATTATGTGTACAATCACTAAAATGGATTTAATTTGCCAACCGGTTACAGAAAACAACCATTCCTTTAACTAAGCGGTTTCTGTATGCAGTGGTTAAGATGCTTAACACAAAATTAAATGTGTTTTTTTGGATGTTCTGTGCTGTAATTCACCATTAATTGGACATCCTGGCTTTTTTTATTTTCTCACTTGTTATGTATATCACTTGTTTATTGCTTTTGAAATGATACAGCGAATTGGAATCACGTTAAAAACCTACTTAAATATGTCCAGCAAAGTAATTAAGAAGCAATTAGCTTTGATGAAGGAACTCATTTACGAGCTTATAGCCACTTAGCATCTTTTTTTAAATTTTCCTACGACGATTCCGATATTTGGCAATCCAGATGACTGGAGTTCGGATAAACGGAGTTATACTGCACCTAAAATAGATCAGTGGCCATATTCTTTGACTAATATGTTTAATAAATTCATTCGAATCGTATGAGAGGGATCGGGAGTGAAATATTATTCTGATTGCGTCAAGAGTGAGGATGGATGCATTCATTCCTGCTCCAAAGCAGTACATTGCAAACAAACTTACGAAATTAAATTGTGACAGAATAAGCCCGCAGTTAACATGTGTAATCACATCCAGACTACAAATTCTCAGACACAGCATAAGGGGTAGGTTGGTAGGTATTATTTATTGATAGAGGCTTCTATTATTAATAATTATATCATATATTTCATTATTATTATTAAGTGTGATTATTTTTCACTAGGTGATTAGTGAGTTCAGAAAAGTTTTGTTCCCATGTAATGAAATTTTTACTTGTTTTACCAACATATGCAAAAGGGCATGAGTCACACTTTAGGAGATTTATTTCTTGAAAGTTTGCTACCTATTCTAGTGCTATTTTATTAGTGCAGAGCGAAATTCTTCTCCATTCAGGTGGTAAGATACGAGTATATTATGCTGTGGAATGCAAAGTGCAACTTGTTAATTTAAATCCAAAATGTTAAGTAGGTATGTGAAATCAAAATACATATATTAGTTTAAAACATTTATTGACAACAAATATAAAATTAATATTATATAGGTATAAAAAAATCTGACAGCATATAAAAAAACTAAATTTCAAACAGAAAAAAACAAATCGATATGTACACATAAATAGCGTTCCTAATAATAAAAATAAAGCAATTACGTTTTTAAAATGATGCATTATACTGTTACAGTGTGTATCCCAATATTAGTTGATATAGGGAATCCAATCCAGCACCATTTTTGTGGGATCGGTGATGCGGGATTGAAATAAAAAATGAGCGCAGACGTCTTTTAATGTTAAATTATCCCGGTCCCGGCCTCATTAATAGGTAATTAAACAACTTTCTTAATGGAACTCACGATTTTGTCTTCCTTTGGCGTATTACTGAGCCGATAAAATGATAGGCTTTGTTTAGACCATCATTGTTTTTTTCGTTTTCAGCATGAGTTTTTTTAAGATAAATTTGTTGTGTTAACAGAACATTACAGAGTATTAATAATGATAGATTTGCATTCTACAAATATAAATTCGTTAGTTGAAAACATCTGCCTTGCCTACTAAGCAATAAAGGATTTTTGTTAAATCGAATGATAAAAATCTATCACAAAATGATCTGTTACAAAATTATATCAAAGCAGAATTTGGCAGGGTGTAACGGCTGATTCTAGATTGCCGAACCCGCTGGAGCAGTCTTGCAGCAATGATAACGAGGTTCAACCAAGCAAACGGTGCATATCTAAAGCTCTTATTCATCTTAAACTGACATCATCTTCCTTTTCTTTCACTGATGAAGAATTTATAATATTGACTGATATTAAACATACTCTAAAGCCAGTAAAACTTGCTGTAAATGTTTTATGTCGCAAGGATGCAACTGTTACTGCGGAAACCACATTGTGTTTCATGATCAACAAACTGAAAAGACAAAATAATGGACTGAGCCAGAAACTTGTAACATCTTTATCTCGCCGGAAAAAAGAACACCGCCCATCAATGACTGGCGTGTTGCTTTACTTGGAAAATCCAATCAAATATCTAGAACAAAATTTAATGTTTACAAATAAGGAAGATGATACATTCTTTTTTCCAAGTTCAAGTAACACTAAGAACAGAAATTAAGAGTTTGATTGAGAGACTGCTAGTAAAGGCGCAGCCACAACCATAAAAGTATATATTTTTTTAATAGTCTTTTATTTCATACAGCACTTCATAAACGCATGAACATAACTACTTAGAACAAAAAGTACGATTTAATTGGCGATCCCGCAGATTCGCAGGATTGATTTCCTCGATCCCGCAGGCTTGAGATATTGATGCGGGATTGGATTCCCTAGTTGATATACAAATGTAATATTAACTAACCAAAGGAAAAAAAAGTAATAAATTGTCAGCTTTCTGGCACAAGTAAGTAACTACATTTTACTATAATTAAAATGCAGTTCCACCAAGAAATGTCAGTAGAAAAACTCAATACATTTTGCTAGTTGTGAGATATTGCACTTAGAAATTTAAAAGCTCATCCCAAATCAACAATTCAAATAAAACGAAGTTATTTAAAATATTTTATTTTTAAATTAAGATTGTTTAATGCCATTTATAAAGACAACTCATTTTTTAAAAATTTGTAGTTACCAACTTGTTCTAGAAACCTGAGGAAATAATAGAGTGATTTTTCTGCAATTTGCCAATTTCACTGGAACCTCTTTTTACAGTTTTAAAATAATACAGTAAAAATATAAAATGACATTTTTTTATTTATTATTAATTAAACAATGCGTAATAGTAATATGACTATTTGTTTTTGGAATTCTCTACATCACTCTTTTACTTACTAGGCGCAAGGGAAAGGTGATACTGAATAATCTGTTACAATTAAAGTATTTTGTTGTCATGTTGTATTTTTTTATAAAATGAAGGTACAACAAATAGTAAACAATTTATTTTTAAATCCCGAAATGATTGTTACGCAAGGAAACCTATCTGCCATTGTTCATTTTCTACACGGTACTGTGTGGAACATATACCCGTAAAAGGGTGTTCCGTTGTATTTATGTATATTAGAATTATTTCAATAATAACCCAAAATAAATTGAAAAGATGTAAAATATTTTTGATCAATAGTGAAGAGAAGATCTAGAGACTATGTATAAGTTTTGAACACAGTTAAAATTAGCTTTAAGCCAAGTGCATAAAATATTACAAACTTAAAATAAAATAACAATAACTTAGTATTGTTTTGAAGCGAATGAAGGTTTTCAAAAATACAAGTAATATGAGAGGGTTGAACATTGAACTTTGGTTTTGTTGGTCTTCCCAAAAACAGTCGTCATGGACAGTGGCATTTTTGCTTTTAACCCTCTCATATATGTTATGATTTTATTTATAAAGAAAACCATTAAATTAAAGAGTTGTATGTATGTTACATAAATTATTCAACAGCGAAAGAGACAAATAGAAATATAATTATTTCAGATTTAACTTTTCTGAAATTCTTCTATCAAAAAAGATGCCATAAAGATAGGAACATATCAGTTGCACAATTATTCGAGGAATTAAAAAAAATAATAATTTGTGATTTCAAAAGGTCAACAACACTCTCAGCCAAACTCACGTTATCTTATATGTTGGGATAAATATGTTGGAAAAATAGCTACTAGTTTCAATTTAGTATTCAAGACAAGAAAAAATTAGTTAAAAAAAAACGGAAGCTTTCATGTAACAACTGATCAGGATACCCTATGTTCCATCAGTAAGAAGAGTGTATTAAATTATTATTTCATAAAAAACAAGACGGAATAAATTTGCAATTTGCTACGAGTTTCAATTTTGTTAAAAGAAATATTTGCTTTGATTTACCAAAAAAAAATTTTTTTTTAATTGGCTATTTTCTGTTACTCGTAAATAACAGTGTTGTGAAACAGGAAACAAATTGTGGTCAAGTGGGTTCGAACCTCCAGATCTGGCGTCCACAACACTTACTACGGAACCACAACCCGTCATTTATGTTTTCAAGAAACATTCTTGTAATTTAAAAATGGGCGGATATGAGAAAGTATAATATTTGTTTGTGATAATGATTTGAATACCAATATCGCATCAGTTGCAAACAGTTCAAACAAAATCAAAGCACATTTTTATTAGCTTCAAGCCAGATTAGTCAATGAAGACATTATTAACACAAATATTCAAAAAACTAACTTAAGTAAAAATGTACAAAATAATACAGGGTTACATAGGGGTATGTATTTGTTTTCCAAAAAATAGATTTAAACAAAACTACGATATAATAAGCTCATGACTAAGTTGTCAATGGAACAAAAGGTATTACATTATACTATTGTGTATTTATAATACAATAAATTATTTGGAAGGAAGAATTAACATTAGTCTAGTAATTTCATTGGCAAATCATGTTTTATTATTGATTGCCTATATTTCATAATGATACTTCACAATAAAGTTTTACCTTTTAGTTTCAAAAAATGGTAAGACGATGTATAAGAATTTAGCATATTGTGTTTTATAAGAAATGTATAGTTTGATTTTACATAAAAAAAAAAAAAACTATTTATAAGGAAATCTCAGTAGTGTTTCCACGAGATTTTTGGCATGGACAAATTGTCGAGTATTGCATATATATATTTTTTTTTTGTATAATTTGCTTCTGCGATATGCTAGACGGTGTCATTTTCAGGAAGCACTAGCTTAATGAATGTTTTTATTTGGAAAAATCTTTTTATCGCAAAATGGTGAATTTTTTCTTATAAAACAATGAAATAACCCGATTTTCATATAAATTGTGCGCCATTAGTCTTATGTTTTTATTAAAAAAACATTTTAACCAGAAAATACTCGTTCTATTTTTATTTGGAAAATAACCAAAGATTAGTCAGGTGTTATTATTCCAAAGTGGGAATGTTATTTACATAAAAAAAAAAAATTTTAAAAACCATCGAAATGTATAAGATTAATTTTATATGAATACTATTTGTTTCTACACAAATTCACCAAAAAAAACTGCCTCTTAATTTGCTAAAAATTATCTTTGATGCGAGCAGTCAAAAAATATCCTTACATAAGAGGTAACAAAACAAAAATGCTGCAATAGAACTTAGCAATAATTAAGGAATCAACACCCACAAAATATTATGCAAGTTAATGTTAAAATTAACTGTCAAACAGTTTCCTCTATATAATAATATAATATAATATATTATATTTATGTATGTGACATTCACACTATAAGCTATGAAGCAGACATTAATATTACATTTGGGCACACAGAAAGTCCGTAAAAGTTATGCTTACTTCAAATTCACATTTTTATTTCAAATAAACTAAATTTAGAAAACATGTTTAAATTACCCTGACTACGTAATAATATTGCCAAAGGAAATTGTAAATGCCGTAACGAACAAATTTATAGAAAATTTTCCCTTTTCACCATATTAAGTTTTATATTCTATTGATCTTAAATTTTGAAAAACAAAATTTTACGTAAATTTTTTATGATGAAAACATTTTGGTTGGTTTTTCTTTTTAAAACATTTTTCTCTTCGACAAACTTGTACAAAATTTGTCCCATACAGCATTTTAAACTTCCATTGGCAATGTAATACACATCCAAAATTCTGTACCTAATGAGGAAATATACATTTAATATTTAACATTTATAAATGGTAAAACATTTGCTAATCTAAAAATGTAAGCTCTTTTTCATCGAATTAAACTGCGTTAATGTGCGTATGAAATAAGCCCTTGAGCATTTTTACTGTAAGTCCTCGAGTGTTTTTACTGTACTGAGAAACAAATTATTTTACAATTTTAGTATGAAAAATGAACTATTTCATAGACCAAACATTGCATGTTATTAAACAATTATTCGCCAGTTGTTTCAAATAAAAAAGTCATTTATTTCACACAATTATTTCAATTAATAACAATCATTCTTAGTATTCTATGCAAAGCTTTATTTTTACCATTTTATTCAATAAGAAAAATATTTCATTTTAGTTGGCTACATTTTTTTTCCAAAGACTATGCACGCACACACACACACACACACGTGTTGACTATAACATTGATAAATAATTATTAATATTTTGTTTTACATATCAGATGGTAAATAATGATACCTCTTTGTAAGTAACTTTGTTTTCAAATCAGTAATATATAGTCAGATTAGACTGGCACAGGACAGAAAAACTCAATTGTTCATTTTGCGATGAGGAAATTTACTGTTTTTTTTTTAAATTTGTTAAAAATACATATTTATTACTGCACTAAGTCAAAACATTATTTTAGAAGATGTGCTGTCACTCTTATTGTTCTATGAAATCTGTGGATTTTTTCCACTATGGATAAATAGGTATTGTTGACGATTCCACCCTTAAGCTAGGGTTTCCTAGGACAGCGGTGCTCGTATCTTAACGGCCGTAGTGAACGGTGATGCGGTGGACAGCCGTCGTAACGGTGACTAGAGAGTGGTTTCCTAGGAAAATGATGTTAAACGGTGTTGATAATACCGTTTTCCTAGGAAACCACTCTCTAGTCACCGTTACGATGGCTGTCCACCGCACCACCGTTCACTACAGCTGTTAAGATACGGGCACCGCTGTCCTAGGAAACCCTAGGTTCAGGTGCGGAAAGGGAATTATGATGATGATGATGTATATTATTAGAGGAAATACATATTTTAAATGCACTCGTTAAATATTTGAGGAACATAATTATTGTTTTTGTTTTATCTGTAAACATTAAAAAAATATATATGATGGCTCACAGCATTTTAAACAAAACATATTCAGACAAAAGGTTTGACTAATGGGGTTAAAGTTAGTCTAAAAGGAAATTCGGAAGGCGATAATTCTAGATTATTCCATCAGTTCAGTCACAATATAAAAAAATCACTACCCTATCCAGACGTGAGGTCCAGTCTCATTCTACATTATGACCGACACATAATACATAAAGTGTGTACCCTCTACAAGACGAAATATTTTTTATGTTTGGTATATGCATGAAGACACAATTTGACTCCCTTCAACTTGATTATTTTGTTACTTACGCGAAAGATATTATTATTTATCACTCGATAATAAAGCAAAATTTGATTCCAATATTTAAGACATTAAACATTTTCTCTTTGCTCTGTTTTCTATAACTAGACGTTATTTTCAAATCATCCACTTGTATTCGTAAACACAAGCGAATAATGACACTTCAATATATATGATAGCACCACGTTTCACATAATTACTGTAACTCTCAATATTCAGTCGTATCTCCAACTACAAACGTAAACAAGCTAATCGGTCACTCCCAATCGGAAAGTCTGTAACATTAAACTGACTATTACTCGACTAAAGAGCATGCACTGTGAATATTACAATTAAAGATTTAAAGAAATGTTATTACCAGCTTTATACTTCATACCTGCAAAACCAATATATATATCATTATAGGCCACTTATGACGTAAAGCCACCATAGTGTAAAATAGTTAACTGTAGCTGCATCTCAAAAATACATCCATTTGTTTTATATAGACCATTTTGAAAATTCTTAAAAATATCACTACATAGTTTTTTTATAAAAAGTTAATATTCAACAATGTTTTGAGTATGTCTAAATGTTTGTAGACAGACTGGATTTCACTCCCTAGGGAGTTATTAAGGTGTAAATTTATTGCAACAGAGAGGAAAAACATTTTTGAGAAGAGAATATGGAAGTATAGGCATTTACAGGGCTTATGACCTGTCATTGGCTGGTTTAAGCGGCCACTTTACACATTGTGTAACTAAAAATTGTAAAAGTTTTTTCGGGTGTTGCCTAGTATGTAAAAGAATTCAGCCAGATGAATCTCTCTCACATCAATGAATGTTTCATCACTTATACTTCACAAAAGTCAACAGACAGAAGAGTTGAGGAAATGTGGATGCTTAAACATAGACAGACATGTGAATGTTACACAGTGTGTAAAGTGGCAACTGAAATCAGCCAATGATGGGTCATAAGTCTTGTAAATGCGTAGACTTACACATTCCCGTCTCGAAAATGTTTTCGCTCTCTGTTGCAATAAATTTAGAGTTCATAAGTAAATTGAAGTACAATTGAAATGAGGAAGTTCGGCGCGAAGAGGAATTGGATGTAAAAAAATGTTTTCTTATGCACAGTAAAAATTAGAGCATTTAATTTCGTTGGCGAAGCTTCTCAAAAAAGTATGAAAAAATTCATAAAAATGATTTTAATAAAAATGAACTACATTAAACTAAGTCACAAAATCTTCCGAATCGACGGATAATACTGTTGTGATAGATTACCGTTTCCGGGAAGCCAACTCACCAATCAGCAGAACTCATGGAAGAGAATTTGTGACGTCATATGCGCAATAATTACAAAATTAAAAAAATCATAGCGTTGATAATGCGAAACATAAAAATACTTGAAATTTTCAAAATAATTTTTAGAGAGTCTATTGATAAATAATTTTAAAAAAACACTGAACTTCCTCATTGACATACAATGAAATCAATCATTTTGGAAGAAAAATTACTGTTTGCACATATGTACATGTATGCACATTGTACCAAATCTCATGTAAATCGCCAAGCTTTTTTACAAAAAAATTAAGAGTTATGGACTCTTAATTATTTACATAGATTTATTTTGGAAACTCTTTTTCACTTGTATCACAAATGACAAAACAAAATTGATGTTGGGTGCTTTTGTGACTAAGATTCCATCAAACCCACAATTAAGTATATAAAAAGACAATTTGACACACGCAAAAGAGATAAAATATTGGTTACAAAATACACATTTGTTTCTATTTTACAACTAAATTTCAAATATTCTAGAAGTTTAACAATGTATTTACATGTTTTTAATATTATCGTTATATTCCACAGTAAGGTAAGGTTGCTTGCTACATTCACAATAGTTATTAATAAGTCTTCAAAGTATAAGATTAGTTTTATCATTCGTTTCTTGAAAAAACCCACAAAATGGATACTTTTATCCGTAAAAAATAAATATTTAACAATTTAAATCTCTAACACCTATTTCTATTATTACGTACAGTGAAAAATATTACAAAACACATTTATTACACTTATGAACAATGTCTTTTTATAGACGTAGGGAGTTACTGGGATCATGTTAACTTATATATTATATTTGGCTCAGCTATATAATGTTATATAGGTCGTATAAATATTTAGTTACATGAAAGCATTCATTATTACCACACAAAACGAATGCGTGTTACCACTGTATTAGTTGGATAATTATTTTTAAATAATTATCTTTGAAATCGATAAAAAGAACTCTCAAAGTATCACCGAGAAACGCACATTATTTACACAAAAATAACTGTCTAAAAATAATATAACTATGTTAGAAAATGTAAAAAATACTTTTTAAATATCTATTACAATAACGGAATTGTTTGAAAAATATACACGGGCATCGGTAGTGATCTGTGGAATTACTCTAAAGCACCAAATAAGGTTTGTATACTGCCACAATTTGCGCAGAATAAGAAATGGGTAATTTTTCTTAGCGTTGGTATTAAGCACTGACTTCATGGTTTACTAATGACTAAGACTGTATTCAAATGAGCAAACTTTATATTTAAACCACGCCCGCTTAGGTGCGATAGGTCGCACATTTGATAAAATAGTTATTACTCAATAAAGCAGAATTTCAGAAGTTCTTTTCATTGAGTTTTTTCTTTTCTTAAAAAATGCTATATATAACATTTTTTAATGAAAATCTTGACTGTCATATAGAAAATAGTCAAAATATAACACTGTTTGAGAATGGTGGTGTTCAAGTAAATGTTACTGTAAGTGTCATACAGCCATCAAGTAAATTGTAAAGCTAGAATTTGGTCAATGCTATAGCACATGAAAGTATTTTTTATAATTCTTTCTGTAACTAAAAATTAGTTGAGACTATTTTATCAAATGTGCGATATATTCCGTTTTCACGGGCGGAAATCTTTCCTAATTGTATTACTGTTTTAATATTCCGCAACCTCATACTTTTTTGTGCCATTCTGTAATTGTTTTACACGGATTAATGTTTTAAACAACTTAATGCTCTTCAAGGAATAGTTGGGTTTCCGCTAAACACGCTTGCGAGTTTTGACTTGTGCTTTTTTTTGGCAAAAGTGCGCCATGCTTCGTAATTTCCAACATGTTCACACAAAAAATCGGTATTTAGTGAATATCTTGATGCGGTAATTTGCATGTGTCATTCACTAAACTGTGCGAATTTTCAAATAACCAACCCGTGCAAAACGTTGTAGACTTGATAATAATAGTGATAATAATAGTAATAATAGTGATAACACTCCACTATGACATAATGTTTTCTACTGGAAAGACAAATATATTTATTAAATGAAAAGTTAGCAGCATCAAACAGAATTCAGGTAGATATGTGCCTCAAATTCTAGAGACTTCCACACAAACAAAAATAAATTAAATTAACTAACCCAATCTTACTCTTCCCCTCTTCCAGACTAGTTTCTAAGATTAAGAAAATCAACATTGGAAATAAATATATCTCTCTACTGTACACTTGATAACACTTTAAACTATCTAAAAATTATAAGTAAGTCGCATACACTCAAAAATCATTTTTTAAATTTCAGCAAGCATTAAGTTATAACTAACTATTTATGAAAAAATATTTATATTGTGGTTTATGAACATTGTGAGTGATTTCCAATAGTTTTGAGAATATACATTTAGCCGTTGAATTTCAAACAGGCAACATTTGTTTTCAAAAACTGATCAGCAATTACACAATACTAAAACAAAAAAATTTAATGTACAGTAATTAAAATGATTTTAAATAAAATTTAAAAAAACATTCTTATTTTCCTATTTATCATGTTGGCAAAGTTAAGAAAACTCTGTTTAAAAATGATTATTTTTAATAAATGATAAGAATCGTAACCTTGTTTAGTTATGAAGTGCTGACCTTGATAGTAAAAATTAAATTATGTTTTTGGTTCATTTTTTGTTTAAAATTTGAACAAAAATATGTGAATTATTTTAAATAATCACAACTTGTTAATTAAGTTTATGCGACTCCATTATAATTCAATTGTCAGTACAAAAAATATGTTTTCTATAAACATGACTTATCTTTTATTTTTTGTTTATCTTTTGTTTTTTTTTATGTTACGACCTTGCTTTCTTAATCAACTGGTCGAGGAAGATCCATTGGTAGACACTCGGTTCTTGGTGGAGCTGGTTGTTCCATCTGTACTGATTTGGTCAGAGACTTCTGCCGGAGCTTTCGGAGCAGACGTGAAGAAGACTTTGGTGGCGCCCCTCATCATCAGGTAGAACCAGTAGAGTTGCGGGAAGAGAAGGATGGAGATGGAAATCTTGCAGCCGGTTGGTAGGCCTCTAACAGCCTGGAAACATAACATTATTAATACTAGTAGAACTGGTTATGGTCTTGTGGTGGTGTTACGGACTCACGAATCAAGAGGTTTGAGGTTCGAACTTCGCTCTGCCACAATTTTATTCCAAGTTTTAAGCACATTTATTTCTAACTAGTCAAAAAATGCCCACAAGGTGAAAATCTAATACAAATACATGTACCTATATATTAAGCTTCTAGAGTATTGCTATAAAATTTCAACTTATTAATTATTTTATTTTTATTTATTTATTTAATTTTACAATACGCCCAAGGGGTATTTACAAAAAATATACAGGTAAGTATAAACATAGTAAGTAAAAATTAAAAGCATACTACTATACAAAATAAAAAGTGAAACTTTACATAGTAAAAAAGAAAAAAAAAATATGGATATAAGAAAAGTAATTAAATTAAAAAGTAAATTGTAAATAACTTGTAAAGAATTTCAATAAAAAAATATATACATTTCCATATACTTATACATATAAAAAAATGGTATTAACAAATTATTGTTAAAAACAAATAATAAAAATTTGTTTACAGTGAGTATATATAAGATAATAACATAATATCTGGTACACACAAATATTTGATACATTAATTTCAGAGAAAGATAATAATACACATCAAAAACAGAGAAAAAAAATGTATGAAAGAGAAAGTTTCATTACGACATTAATAATGTAGTTAATTCAGTTTTAATTTCAATTATGTAGTGTTAGTTTATATTTTTAAAAAAACATTTTCATCACACAAAATTTTAACCTATTAAAAAAACATCCACACTAAAGTCTCAAGGGTTTTATTTTAAAAAATACCCTGCGCGAACAGCTTGCAGAGACCTCACTAATGTCACAAGGTAATATTTATTCAAAAGACAATAAACTTAGTCTTACCTCCCAGTAGGGAAGTCCAATAGTCTGACTGTACATGTGGCAAAGATAGGGAATGAGCATGATCCGGCAGATGAAGAAGGAGACCAGCATGGCGATACCGTTCACCACATACAGCTGGGACGCTTTCAGCTTCATCCTGCTGAGGATGGAGCGCAGGGACACGAAGGGAGTGGACAGCTCCATGAGGTACACGGCACCAAAAACGCAGTCGCCGAGACCCCCGCGCAAGTACTAAAAATCGAAATTTATAAACAACATTATAAATGAATTAATTATAATATATTTAGGAATTTTTAAAATGTTCTAAAACTGGATTGCGCTAAAGCAATAAAGATCAAAAAAATTAATCTAAATTTGTTGCAACAGAGAGGGAAAACATTTTTGAGAAGGGAATGTGGAAGTCTAGGCATTCATTGGCTGGTTTAAGAAGCCACTTTACACTGTGTAACATTAACCATTCTGCCTATGTTTGAACATCCACATTTCCTCAGCTCTTCCATCTGTTGACTTTTTACTCCCTAGGGAGGAAATCCAGCCAGTCGGCAAACATTTGAACATACTCAAAATATTGTTGAATAAAATTAATATTTGAACTTTGCGATGAACATCATGCGTTAGTATCAATTTGTTATTTGGTAAGAGTAAATATATTTAGCGTTAGTTTATTTATAAGCCTTGACAAAGGAACAGTTAGTTCTGAAACCGGTGGGCAGATCAAATTTATTTTGAGATTTTATGCAAAGAAGATATTTAGTTATACTATTTTATAATAAATATTTTCTTATAGAAATAGAAAATGAGAGATACAAATTAGGAATAACCGCTCACTGCTAATTCCAGATTATTATTTATTTATTTAACTTTTTGTACATAATGTTATTTGTACATTGGTGCACCGGCTTATTGCCGAATGCCAATTTCTTCCAACCAACAAATAAAATAAAAGTTTTATTTTTATAATTCAAGTTACAGAACATATTCAATAGAAAAAAAAAAAATTAAAAAGCTAAAGATATATAAAAATAGAAATAAACGTATTTTATTATTACTGGACTTTTATTTATATTATAAATTAGAACACACTTCCACTAAGAGTTTTCACTGACAAACTTGAATGTTGTTTATAATTGATATAGTCATCGGTGCATTTCTAATACAAACAGGAAATTATCATGAAGGCAAAAAGAAACATTGCTACAAATTTAAAAAATGAGAAATAAAATTGAAAGATTTTTACAGACGTTTCCTTCAATGCAGGTGAAATAATTCCGAAGACTCGTCAACGAAAACAATGTCAATAAAAAAAGGCTTCCAGCAATGATAGTTTACATGGTTGTCATAGATTAAAAGCTTGTATTATCGCCAATGGTTCGTTTGTCACGGAGACTTATCTGTCTACTTACTATTCTAGGGGTGTAACATCTCCGTGTCAAATGTTGGCAATAACAGTATGAATATTCAATAAATAAATAAAATACTCACGACAATGACAAGGAAACCAAATCCACCGATAAACAAATGATGCATTATGATAATCGGTTGGTCTTTACAGTACGAGAAAAATGATTGGACGACTTTGAAGTCATCCTTCTGTTTGAGTTCCTGGCTTCCATTTTCATTTACAAAAACGCAATTCTTTCCCTCCCCGGTGGGGTGAACCGTAGCGCAGTCATTTACTTGGTTATTTTTTCGATTGGCGGATATCTTCTTTAAAGTCTTCTCGGAAGAATGGACGGTCGGGATGCCGATGCTGATGTGGACCTTGTACATGGACCAGATGTCGTAGAAGAAGTAGGCCGCGCCAAACCACGCGTACGCCTCCGACATAAAGTGGTTGGAGTGAAGGAAGCTTCTGGTGCAGGACCACATGCACACTATGGTGCCGGCCGCGCACGATAGCGCCGCTTGGACAGCGGAGACAACCCTAGAGAAAAATATTCACAATTAATTTTTACATGCCTCTAAAATAGTGAATCAGTAAATTATTTAAAGATTACTGGTCCAACTATTTGGTTAACCTGAATTCCACATCTTGAAGCTTCATTCCAATATTTCTAAAGACTCATTAATGGGAGACTGTATAAACATTTTTCTTTTTTTTTTTACACCACAACAGACCAGGAGGCCCAATTATAGCACAAAACACCCAGGGTTGAGAAAAAGCTTGCTTTTATAATGAAATTCATAAAAATATTTTGACCTTGAAAATAATTAATAAATAATAAATAATAGAAAAAAAAATAATTAAAAATTACAAAATTGAGGCCAAGTTAAACAGCACAGGTGCTTGGTGTTAGTCCAATTTAGTTCCTACTTGTTTTCTGTCTGAAATAATTTTTAAGCACAATTAAATTATTACTGAAATTCACTTAACGTGGTTTCTATATAACGCAGTTTCCATATAAAGCGGCAATGGTTTCTATATAATGCGGATAATCAAACAAATAATCTGATTAGTATTCATTCGGATTTTCAACAATTCTTAGACAATGAATCTTCAACAATTACTAGATAATGTATTCTTTGTTTATAGGTACACAACACATGGAGTTATTTTATAGAAAAAAACATAAATATTGAATTTAAATAACATTAGTAAAATTACAGGCATGAGTAAATAAACAAATAAAATATCAGGTTCAATTTTTATCAAAGAATCGGCTTATCATTTATTGGGGCAATATTGGACCCTCCTTGATATTATTACAAATGGATATAAATTTTCGTTCACTATAAATATAAATGTTTATCATTTAATACATGTAAGTTTATCAGACAATAAAAAAACAAACAAGTGACTCACTATTCATGCATATGTAAATGACTAACTATATTTGCAGGTTTATCTTTAGAAGAGGCTAAACTTATGGAGATATCGAGTCAATGTTTAGTTTACTAAATGGCCTGATTGATGTATCATCGTTACTGGAACGAATGGCATACAATGTTGCAAAATAATGATGTGCTGTTCCTCAATCAAAGCAAAAACTATGGCTTACATGCACCAATGTCTTGATTGTGTCGTATTGCAATTTGCAAAAATGTTAAATAAAGCCTGCGAAGATTTGTGCACGTCGAAAACACAGGCATACGAATGGTATAAGCGGTTTAAAGACGTTCGTGAATGCTTAGATGATGATAAACATACTGGACATCCAGCAAAGTCAAGTACCCAAGAAAACATCAAATAGGCAAAGCAAATCGTGTTGAAAAATCGATGTGTACCAATCCGAGAGCTTGCTGTGTAACTGAGCATATCATCATTGAGATGTTTTGGGTATGAAACGCGTCGCTGCCCCCCTCGTCCCAAAAACACTGAAGGAATGTGGAAGGATAGTTCGTGGATTTTGCACCACGATTAAACGCCGTCTCATACAGCGGGGGTTGTTTCAGAGTTTATGGCCAAAAATTAGACTAATCTCATCAGCCAAGCACTGTATTTTCCGGACCAGGCCCCCTCTGACTTTTTTCTTTTCCCAAAACTAAAATTGCTTTAAGAGGAACGCGCTTTGAGACTAAAGACGAGAGCTAAAGGCCATACCTTTGCAGGCCTATGAAAAGTGCATGGACAATTAGATTAAGCGTTGGCATCAATGTATCATCGCAAATGGCGAGTATTTTAAGGGGCGTAGTAAAAAAAACATTGAAAATTAAAATTTTGTGTTTTTTTGCTGAATTCCCTTTTTTTATAATAAGGTATATACCAAATGTAATTATTTTATAGTAGTAGTTATTTAACAAAAGATCATTTCTTTATTTTATTTTACTCAAACAAAGCGATTTTCAGAATCAAATACCTACGAAAAAAATATTTTTAAATTACATATTATAAACTGTACATTAAAGGATAAACCATAGGAGTTTTTGTGATTGTGCGATTTGTCAAACATCATAACTTTTGAACCAAATGAGATAATTGCAATCTATAAAGAACTTTCAATGTGAAATAATTATTATTTTGATAATAATAGTGCTTATTGAAATAGCTTATCTGGAACTACTGATGTTTTTCGCATTAAAAAAAAGCAAAAAAAATTTTTTTTTAACGAAAGTGGACTTAGATGTTTTATTAACGTATAAAATAACTTATTGCAATAACTTCCGCATTTGTACTTCAAAATGGCAAAAAGAAGGCTCCAAGGTACAATGTAAAAATTTCATCATGATCATTCTTTTTCCGCACCCGGTGGTGCATAAGGCACTGCATTGGTAAACCAAATGTAGCGTAGTTCGATTATCTGTTACATGAAGGTAAGGGGATCAGTCTTACGCTTCAGGTGCCAGTCCAGGAACATTGAAATATTGCAGTTCAAAAAACCTTTGAAATCAATCAAGTCCAGCCTGCCAGGAAACGAACTCAAGATTGCGAAAGTGGTAAGCGAACACGTCAACCACTGTACAACGAGGCAGACTTATCCTTCGAAATTTCCTTATTCAGGATTTTTGCCTGACCGAGTCAAAAACACTCCCCCAGGGTTCTGGTTCTATTTAAAACACAAAACTGTATTCTTCATCCGCCTGGACACTGGTAAAAATTTAGTTTGTTCGCCCGCATTTTCAACATTTGCACTGTGAATTTTTTTGCTCCATTCTCTCAACATGTCCAAACCAGAGAAGTCAAAAAAAAAGTTATGATAGATTTTGGCATTGAAACTGTAATACTGAAAGCATAGAATTAAGCACTATGCCCTACTTTCGCCGCGCGCTTTCGTGATGTCGCCGCGTAATGTTGTTTGATGGGAAAAAAATAATCATAACACAAATGTAAGGTAAAAAAAAGCAATCTGTTAATTTCTCTAAAATTTCATTGTGCACGCGGAAACATTGATTGACACAACAGAGTAGATGAGTAAAGGGTCATTTAATAAAAGTAATTGAATTAATTAACTTTGAACTTAAAATAAAAAACAATTTTATTTTACATAAAAGGGATATTTTTATATCATGTTAAATAATATTTGATGTTTTAAAGATAATGTCGGTCAAGTTGTTTAATCCGAGATCCAATTTTCATTAGTTCTCTCATTAGATGAGCAAAGTAGGGTAAAAAAATTTACTACCCTGACAACACTAACGAAATGTTCATTTTATTTCTTCGGCGATCTAACAGATGGAAAAATAATTCAATTTTTAAATAATGCATTTGTTACATACACATTTATTTGCTAATTACACATGAAATGTGATTGCATCCTGTTCATTTAAGATCCTAGCAGTATTTCTACACTTTAAAAGGACACAACACGGCATAGTTGAATTCAAATCAGGAGTTGCGTACTGAGCGACGTCTACAAAGAAACTAATGGGTCAAAACGTAAACCTACTGATTTTTGAGTAGTTTAGTTGCCTTCTGTTTCTGGACTTTTCTTAGTTCTATGACTGAAAGGTTTAACTCACTTGTTGCTAATATCCAGAACATCTGACATCGTTAGCTGGTATTTTTTCCGAATTTTGAGACCAGAATTCGTTTTGAGCGCCACATGGTTTAAAAAATCAAACAGAGAAAGGAAAAATACAAATCCTAGCACTAAAATAAACATCCCTCTGGCGATAGAAATCCTGAAAACAAAAGAAAGTCGACTGATAAAGTGAGTCACAAAATTAACCTATGAAAATGTATGATATATTCGAAATTCAAATCAGTTCAATATGCCAGTTACATTATGTGATCTTACTTGTCTTCGGGACCTAATACGAGAACGGATCCTGTCGCCAGAGCCAAAGATCCAACGGTATATAGACATAATGAAGAAAACAGTCCTTTTTGCTTCATCTAAAATAGTAAAATAGAATTTATCATCAAAAATACAGAGGGGTTTTCACATGTTTTGACACTTATTTCGCAAAACTCACGGTTGATTATCGCGAAGGAAGCACACGCGCAACAATTTCAGGTGTTTATTTTGAAGAGTATAAAAGTTTATTGTACACGACGGAAGCGCTTTATTTTGACATTTCCTCAGTTTTCTTATATTTATAAGAAAAGTCTCGACAGAACCTGACGCAATGGTTGTCACTTGTCAAGAAATTGGCCGGCCATATTTAATGTTACTAGAGGTTTACAAACGTCACATGAAGAATAAGTACAAATTAACTGGCAATATTATGAGCTATTTTTTTCAAAAAAGTGTCCGGTGATTTTACTATGATTATTTTTTCAAATACGGAGTCCTGTGGATTTTTTCATTTAAACATTTCCTTTCTTTCCCATTCTTCATATTCTTAGCAGCATTTTTAATTTCTTCCATACTTATCTCTTTCGCATCGTCATCCACAGATTATATCTGCATTTATGTTTACTTGAGAAGGTGGTACGCTGGCTATATTTCCTGTGTGCGTTTCGTACACCTCCACAAAATATTCATTCCATTCACTATCATTCGTCACCATTTTTCCATCGTTTCCTATTACTGTTGTCATACATCCGCTATCCTTACCTTTTTGGGAATTTTTAACTGCATTCCAGAATATTTTAATATTTTCTTGTAATTTTTGTCATGTTTATTCCCTCACTTTCTTTCAGTATTTTTTTTCTTTCACACACACCTTGTTTTACTCTCTTCTTCCGTTCAATTACACTTTGTAATGCGGCATACTTACTGGTATCTGTTTGACTGACTGTTAACAAGTTTAACCATGCTTTCTTCTTTTCTTGAACGAGCTTTTTTATTTCATCATCCCACCATGCACCACCTTTCTTTCTTCCTTGTTTTGCAACACCGCATACTTCCGTTGCTGATTCACGCATACTTTTTTTCAAACAATCCCACATTTCAATGTTCATACTTTCTCCACACTCCCCTATTAATCTACGATTCTACAATAAAACATGCAAAAAATATTATCATGTTGGATTGTATAATTGGGACGAGTACCCTTTTGTGTCCAGGGTTCATTTCCTATTGTGCCCCGGGGGGTGGGGCAGAATGGGAAATTTCCACTTTTTTAGACACTATTTTTTTACAGTAATTATGTATTTAGGTATGTTAACACTTGTTTTTTGTAAATAAATAAGTAAATAAACGTAGAAATAGACAAATAATGATGTTGTTAATTTCAAACTCTCACAAATTGCAATTGAAGCTTAACTACCGCGTTCCGCCCCGGGTTCCCCTACCCTTGATTTTTTGCCTCCTAAACAAACGCAGAAAAATTAATTTCAACGATCGTTAAATGATGTTTATGAACAGCTCCCACAAAATCTTAAATCTGTCATTGGTGCGAGATGACATATAGAAAGTATAGAAAAACAATTTATAGGTTGACGTTTGGTTTGGTAAATTCTATCGCACCTAATTTGAAATTATCAATAAAATTCATCGTTATTTTATGTGCAAAAAGTCAGAACAATGTCTGATTCAATTACGACAAACAGTTATGATCCGAGTGTCATAGCATTGAAGGAATTTAAAGCTGGTAAATACGAAGAGTGTCTCAAACATTTAAACGAGTTATCGGCAAATCTTAAGCAAAACAAGCGTGTTATATTCAACAAAGGCGTCGCGGAGTTTTATTTGAGCCATATGAAGAACGTGGATTCGTTCCGCAAACAAATAATGCAACTTACGGGTCAAATTTGGCCTTCAGTAAATATCAACGAGATTAAATCTCCGACAGATGCGTCGATGTTCTACAGTTACGCGGTACTGCTGTATCACACCCGACATTACGCTCAAGCTTACACCATCCTAGAGAAGTTATTCACCCTAAGAGAGCAAATAGCGGATACCAACTTGACTTGCGGGATAATCCTGCTGCTTATGGAAGTGAGTTTGTGTCGCCGTTTGCCAGAAAAGGTGAACTTCTTCGGCGACCAATGCATACAGCTATTCCACCAATCGCCTGACTTCTCCGATATGTACGAACAGCTGAAACTGCGATCGAGTCTCATGAGCAAGAAACAATTACTACCCGCTACAAATATTCAGTCTTTGGAATGGCTGTTCTTACGGGCTCATCAGCAGTACATCAACGGAGACGTCCAGGGCGCATTGGCCACCCTGAGCCGATCCCGACAGATACCCGACCCGCAACTGAAGAATCCGGATGCTGACGAAATCTGGGCGCCTATCAATAACAACCTCGGGATCTTGTACTCCGCCATGAAGAAAAACAACTTCTCTATCAAATGCATGCAGGAGGCATTGAAAGAACACACCAAAACTTTAGAAGGAGACAAAGCGTCCAAGTTGACTACATCTAAAGAAAGACCGATTTACGTGTTAAATCTCGGAGTGGCTTTACTAAGAGCTAACCGAACCGAAGACGCTTTCGATTGCTTAGTAGAAGCCGCAAGACACTTCCCGAACAATCCGAGAATCTGGCTTCGGTTAGCGGAGTGCTGCGTCATCTCCTACACGAGGGTGAACCGCCAAGAGATTGTTGTGCGCAAGATTAGCTCGGGCCCTCATGCCAAACTTGTAGCAGGGACTCTGCACAAGGACAAGTACGCCATATCCAGCGAATCCTACGCCATCCCGACTCTCTCTCTCGAATTTGCCGCCCTCTGTCTTATGAATGCTGTAACATTACTCCCGATGTTGGACCAACCGGTAGACTACGATCGATTCGTATTCCAAGTTGCCCCGAGCTCCCCGATGAGCTTCAAACAGTACTGCAACCTGAGGAATTCTGTTTTATTATTGTATAGTTTTGTGTGTTTGAGGTTAAGCGATCCCACATCCGCTTTGTTTCACTGCTCCTCTCTTCTGTCGCGCCCGGGGAGTCCGACGCAGCGAGCCCTCGCACACCTTTACTCTGCCGAGGCTTTGATCGGGCTGGACCGGATTTCGGAAGCGATCGACCACTTGAACCCGGCGGTTATGCACGACATTGCGACTGAAATAAATTCCGGGGCTCAGGACACTCTCGGGGTGGCGGTGTGGCTGAATGGAGCCGTGTGCCACGCGGTCAGGGGAGATCTCGTCACTGCCAAGAATATTCTCTCGCAGATAAACTCCCCGAGAGCCCTCCCACTGCAGCTGTATGTGGAGTTATCCCAGGGTAATATGGATAACTGTCGCGGACTGCTTCGAAAGTTTACTCAAGTACCGTATCAAGCGTGATAGTTTGCTGATCACTCTAGAAAATTTAATATTCATAAACTGTATGTAAATTTTGAAAATGAAACATTTATGAATATGAAATGGGTTAGGTATGTTTTAACAGATGTGAAGAACTTTTTTGAGAAAGGAATATGAAAGTCTAATTAATGAAACTTTACAATATATTTTTTTGATGAAAATAAATGTTTGTGTTCTTAAAATTTACAAAAATATTTCAGTTTTGCAGCCATTTTCACTGAATTAGTAAATCATTTTAGTCTTTAGTGTAGTCTTTTTGTGATAACTTGTTTAAGTGATCACCGTGCAACAATCACCATTCGACCTATATTTGAGCATCTGTATTTCTTTAATTTTTCCATCTGTTGATTTTCACTGAGTAAGAGTAAAACATCAATTGATTTAGGTGATATTTTTTCATATTATTTCACCTGCAGTTATTTTTAACTTTTTTCATCAAGATCAGTTGTTTTTATCAACAGGACTTCAATATTACCTTTTTAAACAAGTTCTCTATCTTTGTAGAAGTATAACTAGACTTGGACCCAGTACTTGTCTATAAACATTTGGACGTACTCAAAAGTATGTTGAAATGTATTAGTTGTATTTTATTTTGAAAAAAAAACGCACTCTTCTTTTGTAATTTAGATTGCAATAACTAAAGAATTTTATCAAAAATGTTTTATTAAAACCAAGAAAAAAATATTGAAAAGCATAATACCAGAGTTGTAATAATCTTATATGTTGAGAACAATATTTTTCTAATTGAATTTCATTTTCCCCTTTTAATTTTACGGCCCCGATTATCGGCCTCATTTATATTGATAAATTCAAAATATAAAATATTTCTTGGAATTTTCTGTGCATTTTCAATTAAAAGGGATCACAAATTAATCTTTTTTTAAATAATTTATCTTTTCAAAAATGATTTAACAAATAAACAAAGCAAAACATTATTTATAAGAAAAACATCATCTCTGTGGTAACAAGAACCGGGTAACAATCGTAACAATATCATAGTTTTGAGGAAGAAGATATTTAAGTTTACTAGATAATGAAAGGTTTGATAAAAAAATACCTACACGGAATATTTAAATTCCAAATTTAAATACGTAATTGTAAGAGCCTCTTTTTTTTCCTAGATTGGTACATTGGTTTATAATTCATCTGCCAATTTTTGGCCATTACAGACGCATAGTTGGTTTTTGACAAATAAACTAGTTTGACGCACTTTGGTGTGATTGGCGAATTTTCAAGATTATTTCAGAACGAGAATGATAGACGTCTGCTCATGCGTCTTGGCTTGATAAAAAACCAGACCGTGTTTATGCCTAGCCACCGTATTCACCGTACTTGGCCTCTCATGGCTTTTTCTTGTTCCCAAAGATGGTGAGGACTATAAAAGGATGACATTTTGCAACCATAAATTAGATGGAACTGAAGGTCATGCTCGAAAAAGGTTTTTCAAAAATGTTTTAGCATTGAAAAAACACTAGCATAAGTTCATTATATCCTATGGTGACAAAATTTAAAAATATTTTTTTTATTAAAATAAATATTAGCGCTCTTATAATTTGCCCAAATATTTCAATTTTGGTGGCCATTTTCAACGAGTCGTAAATAACTAACTATTAGAAAATGGAAATCAAGTTAGGGTAGAGTGGGGTTCAAACCTCGAACCTCTGATCTGTGAGTCTGCAACGCTAGCCACGGGACCACAACCCGACTTATTAAGGTATAATTTTTTTTTTCAAATATACACTAATTCTGTATATTTTTTTTATCAAACTGTTTATATCTTTCCATCATAATACCAATATTTATTAAAATAGGTTAATGATATATTTAGGAAATATTGCGATGAACTACGAATCTCAAAATGAAATGCTAAGAAAAAGATAATTGGTATTTTCAATTAGGTCTCTTCACTGCCTAGACAATAATAATGCTGTTTGTGTGAAAAATTGAGATATTCTAGAGCGTACTGTCAAGCAATAATAATAATTAGCTATTTTTTGTAGCGACATTTTTCTGAAAAATCACCTAAAAGGCGGTTCACAATTTTGTACTTATTCTTGTATTCAAATGCATCTTTAGCTCACTACATAAACTATCTGATTTTGAAGTTAAGGGTAAGATAAATGAAAAAAGTGTAATTTCAGCCGATGTCAGGACTGAGTGGAACTGTCAATGATTCCCAAGTGTAAAGGCAATACGGTAAAAACACGATCTCAAACCTATTATTCTGCGCCGGAATTCAACAAGTTTTCCTTTGCTTGAATCGAATGCTGACAATAGATACATATTTCAAATTTTTAAAGTTATGACAATTAGTGTTAGGCCATAATCGACATATTGAATTAAATCTCCTATTGTCACTTTAAGATCACTTTAATTGGAAAAGAGATGTTAGGTATTTTTCATTTTGGCTTTACCACTAAGATGATGATATGTGTGCTAAAGAAAAAAATGGATTCTCAAAAATAAAACAAGTTAAGGTGATTCTAAACGAAAATATGAAACAAATTATTCATAGATGGCGCATTTATAATTTTTTATTGAAAAATGCAATTTTTATGTTTATTTTTAATGGAAATTTTACTAAACTTGGTTTTATATTTTGTTTTGTACACCATTTTGTAAAAAGGTCCTAAATTATATTGTTATGGTATTTATTACAATCAATATAGTGTAAAGTTTCCGCAAACCAGGTTTTGTAAAATTTCCATTGAAAATAAACGTAAAAATGGCATTTTTCAATAAAAAATGATAAAAGTGAAGAATCACCTTGAGCCAACCATTATTCATGCTATAAAGCACTTAATTGCTTCATTAAACTTTTACATAATAATTTTAAAGTAAACATTTATGAATAGGGTCTTTTCATATTTTTTCATTATTCTTATTTTTAAATTAGCAAACAAATAAGATGGTAAAAGCATTATTATATTTTCCATGCAAAGTCGGATAAATTTTTTACAGTGATTTAAAATATGCATATTTTGAATTACCTGAGAACGAACGGCATGTATTATGTTATCGTGCCATACTTGTACGCAATTTTTGTTAGAAGCACACTCGGCAGGCATAAAGCGTAATGTCAATGTGACGGAACGCCAACTTTGAGCTGTTTGTACGTGCTCATTTCTAAATGCAAAAATTATGAATGAAAACTTGTTTTCTTTTCGAATTGATAGTTGTATCCTTGGAGTAATAACACGCCACTGGCTAGAGTCGCCTATACGGGAAAAATAATTTTATGATAATTAACTAGGAAGTTAGCTGCAGATTACATACAGCAATACAACAGGCCGTCAGAGCTAAAGGGCTTCTCTAGTGCATTACTCTGAGATTATATTATTAGTCGTAAAGATCCGCTCCAAATATTGAACAGATTTTCAACATTATTCCCGATTTGTGAAAATACCCTAAATTATTATATAAAAAACAAAATAGTTTTATATTCCAACTTGTTTATTAATATAATATTGTTCAATAATTGTAAACAGTTATATTAAAATGTATAATGGAAAAAATTACACAAAGAACTAACTTGTAAAATAAGAAATCAACTAGTAAATCATACAAAAATTCTTATTTGTTATTTTTATAAACATACCTTATATTAAAAGCTCAAAATCATGTATTGAATTGGATGCATCCAACATAATTTATATATTATATGATTGTATGATACAAGTATAGTTAATAATATACGTAGTTCTGAGAAAAGTATTGAGAGCTTAAAACTATTTTAATAAAAGAATAAACTTAAGTTAAAAATAAGCTTGGATGAAATTTCAGACTTTATAGAGTAGAAAATGGTGGAAACAGGAACTACAACTTTTTTTGTGCTGGTAACACCAAGTTATTAGTGACTTGTACTTTTGTTATGGCAAGGCCACGGCATTCTATTTCAATATTACTATTTTTAAAGTGTTACCATAAGAGGTAAGCCTGCATTTATCACAACCATCCCCAATAATTAGATGTTATGGACACGTATTGAGAAAATTGAAGATATAGATATAAATCGACTTTGAATAAGCCTGGCAAACTTCATCTTATAAAGTCAATTTCATCTTTTTATAAAAAAAAGTATTTTTTCATTCACAGCAATTATTTTATGAATAAAGTGACAATTAATAATAATTTAACATGGTGGTAAGGCTTTTAACCCCTTGGTTTTGGCAAGCTATAAATTCTCAACAATGTTCGAGTATGTCCAAATGCTTGCAGACTTGCTGGATTTCCTCCCTAGGGAGTTATTCATATTTAAATTTATTGCAACAGAGAGGGAAAACATTATTGAGAAATTAATATGGAAGTCTAGGCATTTACAGGGCTTATGATCTGTCATTGGCTGGTTTAAACACGGGCAGAATAGTGAATGTTACACAGTATGTAAAATGGCCACTTAAACCAGCCAACGACAGATCATAAGCCCTGTAATTGCCTAGACTTCCATATTTCCTTCTCAATAATGTTTTCCCTCTCTGTTACAATAAATTCATGCATAGATACTTGCTAGAAATATTGAGTTTTTTTAACATTTTGATATCAATTTTTTTGTTTTTATATCATAGCTTAGCAAAAAATAAACCATTAATAATAATCTAGAAAATCCCTATTATTCTTTTTGATGTCAAATATTTTTTAAAAGATACGCATGTGTGACAAATCGTTTTGTCCACACTCACGAATAGGTTCACATTCTTCGACAGTAGAAATATACAGAGCAATATTACGTTGGTTTAAAAAAATCAAGTCCTAAATCTTTCTTTTAAATTGATAAATAGACAATGGGATGGGAAATAAAAAGCCTTACACGCTTAGAAATAGTGGCTTCATTTGATCGATGTAATTTTTTCAATGTATATATTTTCTATAGTAGCAACACCAACATATCCAGGCCTACTAAGGTAAAAAAGATGGTCGCCAGAGTAGGTCATACGAATGTTTTTGGCACTATGAGATGTATTTCACATTTTTCATTTTGAACAAATTCAAAACACAAATTTAACGACAATTTCAACAAAGTACAATAATTGCAGTTGAATAATAATTATAAGGATGGCCTTTTAATTTATAACTATACCAAGTTCACTAATACAGTAGAACTCCGTTTATTCAAACTCCAGCCATCCGAATTTACAAATATCAGGAAATAAAGAATAGATGTTTTTAATTAAAATTTAATTGTGCAATTTACTTTGGTGCACATTTTAAAGTTAGTTTAAATGTAATTTCAATTAGCTGTATTATTTCAAAATTAATAAAAACTGTCACTTATTAAACTGGATAATTTGAGTTTTACTGTATTAGAAGATTCTGCTATATTTTAATATTGATGTTGGACGTAAGTAGGTCCATTATTAGAAACATCATTTCTATTCGCCTCGTGGTGTAATGGCCAAGACGCTGGACCCACACACAAAAGTTCCGAGTTTGATTCCCAATAAAAACACAAAAAAGTCATTTTCTCAACTTCGAATGTTCTGTGCTGTAATTCACCACTGTAATTAAGTCACGCGGCCTGTTTGTGGAGCAAAAAAAAATAGGTAGGTATATGATCTACCAAAATAATATTTTAAAGGAAAGGAAGGCCAGGAATTGAAATGCCATCTATTAAGCGCTAAAAACATTGTATTTGGTCTTATGTGTAGTTCATTCTTTGATGTCATAAGTTTCCAACAATAGATTTTTTGGCATGCTTTCAAGAGTGTGATTTATGGTCGGTTGCCCCTCAAGGTGGTTCTCTCAGTAAAGGTAATTGTCACATCCTGGGTGCGCATATTCGGGGTTAGGAATTGAGCCAAGGTGTCCACTCCATCACGGGGCATTCTGTCAAATGGATATCCCATGGAACGCCGGTCAGGGTAGAGCCTGTCCCGGATGCCGCAGTAACTGTCGGCATCGTTGCACGTCCCTGAGATGTCTTGCTCCACCTAGAAAAATAATATTTTAAAAAAATATGTTCCACGTTGACTGCCGAGTGAAGTAGTATACTGTACGTGTCATAAGGAAAAAGGCAGTTTTTTGCTAGTCATATTTTAAGATATGACACTTTTGATACTTATCAACTTTTTGCGAATTAAGAAAAAAAATGTAAATAATCATAAGTATGTCAATGAGAAACTTCAGCCCTACGGGAAATTGGATACAAAAATATTTTCTTCCGCGTAGTAAAAAATAAAGCATTAAATTATAAGACAGTTTCTTAAAAATGCACAAAAAAAAGATTAAAAATATTTTAATAAGTTCATTAGTTTGAAAATGGCCTTATTTATTTTATTTGTTTATTTAACTTTTCGTACATAATATAAATTGAACATTGGCGGGCTCATTTCCAAATGGCTATTTCTTTCATTTAAGTTTCAAAGCGTTTTCAGTAGAAAAAAAAAAAGAAAAAAAACTAATCATCATTATTCCCTTTCCACACCTAATGGTGCATAGGGCACTGCATTGGTACAGCAATCACAGCGTATCTTGATCATTTTTGTTACATATAGGTAAGATGACAAAGTACATTATTTTTCTCAAAATAAAAAGTTAAAATTAAATTTATATCTTGATGTAATCACTTTGTAAAGCGCCCTTGAAGTATTATATTACGAAAATGGCGCTATATAAGTTATCCATAATTATAATTATGATCAGTCTTACGCTTCAGGTACCAGTCCAGGGACTATAAAAAAAAAATATATATTATTTTTTTCACAACTGATTTCGGGAGTTTAATATTTTTTTTTTTTAAATATACATATTGAGAACAGCAAAGAAACAAAGCAAGTTTAGCACCTTTATAACTAAATATAACACGACAATATATGAGCCAAAAACTTTTTCTTACAAAAGCAGAATTCTAGTGTGAAAACACTCCTTTAAATATATATTTCATATTAACCATGTCGGGAATTGAACCCGAGACCTCTTGCATGGTAGGCAAACGCGCTGACCAACAGATCATAGAGATATACAAAAATAGAAATAACAATATTTGTACATAAATTACCTTAAATCAATAATAGTACTCAATGGGAAAAAGGAATAAAGAGGAAAGAGGAAAGGAGGATAGATTAACTCTCGTGTGGCTGTGATGTCACACTAGTTGACATACGATACAAGACTTGATATATCTCTCTTATTTTTTTAAATGACGAACTCGTATTTGTCGCAATCTTCAAATGGACATTTTCACACCGGATTTGGAAAGTAATTTTTTTTACAGAAAATATTTATCCTTGCTACGTGAAGAATTAATGTCCGCTAATTCAACAACACATCTGTATAAGAGAGAGCACGAAGATATAACTCATAACAAGGAAGACAGAGACGCTGCTCTGTGGCGGGTGTTGTGTAAAACAGATTCAGTCTTCAGTTGGTTGATGACAGTGATGGGGGACGCATGAAGTAATATGAGCGGCCTATTTATGATTATAATTTATTTTGCAATAACAGGGCTAAATTTTATGTTTATTTGCATAAATTATGGAAAAGGAATTATTTAACAGTATGTCTCTATGTTTTTTTTATTTTTTTAATGTCTGAACTTGAGAATATTCCGTCTTTTACTAGTGGTAACACGATGTCATCATCATACATCACCGCACACAAAGGAATTATTTACCAGTCTTTTGAGAGTTAAGGAGGAGAAATGAGATGTTTTTTCAGATGTTATTTAAACAGAAATACTGTAGAAACATCGATAGTGGATGTGAGATGATTCCACAATCGAGCCAATGGCAATTTGAACTTACCCTGTCTCTCGAATAGTTGGAAATCATGACAAACAGTTCGCAGGGCAAGCCCTGCGTTGTGCCTTTAGGTATGAGCATGTGGTTCGGCCAGCCGCATCCGCAGAAGTTGAACTCCGCAGCTTCGGGAGTGCCATCTGCAGGACGGTTCAAGTCCAAGTTCCGGAAAGTTCTGTCGAAGGGAATAGTCTCCGACGACTGGTCGGATGACCGGTTGATTGTATTGTCACCATCGTTCACTGGGGATTAAAATAATAGTAATAATAATAATGGTTATTAACCCCTGGAAAAGAATATTGATTTACAAAAAAAAAATATTTTCCTATCATTAAAAAAATTTCTACAAATGTACTTTTTTAAAACATGATCCTGGGTGCAGACCAGGTTTCCGTGAACATGTCTCGCAAAACTACACAGTTTCATTCCTTCCTTCCTTTTTACCTTGGTAACTGCGCACGCCCCTTGGATCCTTTTTTCTTTCACTTGGGTAAGAAGTGTGACTCACCATCAAAAAGATTTGGCAAACGGGCTGGCTATTTTTAAACATTGAAAGAGTTTTGATTTTTTTTAAAGTATTTTTTCTCTGTATATGGCAAAGGTTTTTTTTTTCTCCAATATGGTAATAAAACGAAATTTTTTGCCAAGAACAATTAGAAAGTTAATGCATTTTTTACACGACAATTCACTCGGGCAGGTGGTTCTCACGAAAGGAGTTCTAAGGGTTTACATATTTATTTCCATAATTTAGTACAAATCTTATATCACTATGTTTATTAAAACAAAAAATCCCACAAAGGCATGGCCTGTGCGTAGGTATACTAATCTAGAATGTATTATGAAATTTATGGTGTGAATGTGAAATAGACATGTAAAATAAAAATGGCAAGTTATATATAGGCTTTGTAATACCAAAGTAGATAGAGATGGATGAAAAGTTAACCATGCCATAACGGAATTTTTAATGTCTAAGGAATTGTCAAATGTCATATAAGTTAAGTATACCATTTTTTTTATGTACTGATGAAGATAGTGTTTGTAATTCCTGCTCAGGTTGGTTTGGCCCAGGTCTTAAAGAGGATATAAATTTAAAATCTATAAAAACAGACTCCTTTTCAACAATAAATGTTAGTAGTTTTCTCTGTACTTTTATTTATACATGCTGGGTTCATAGTCTATGATTGATGACACACATGTATGCTAAATCATTTCGTCTGAAATATAGAGCAACAACCGATGAAGCAAGTCTTCATTTTATACTGGATCCAATACAACATATTCTGCAAGTCTTAAGTATTGCACGTAACGACGAGAGCAACGTCCTGCAGTACATTAACATTGTTCCTACCATGGAGAAATGAACAACAAAAGAATGTGGCCTATGAAGAGACCACATGGCGTAGTAACGCCCAGTCAGCCTAATCAGTCAGCTCAAGCGAGTCAACCCAGTCGTGCAGCAAATCAGTTCTAGCATGTAGTCCAAGTGGAGTTACTTCAACCCCTCATCGCCGCTACGCTCGCGCTCCACGGCAAAGTGTAGTACCTTATTCAGGACGCAATAAATACACATCTCTCCAGTATTCTCTCACGGACGTTACTATGTCCGTCGTTTATTTGATTAAATATTCAACTTGTATTTAAATGTGAGTAAATAGTAAATTCTACATTCCAACCTGTTTCTTCTGTCTACGCTTCAACTGGCGTAGGAACTCCTCAACACACACCCTCAAACACCTACATATATACAGAATCAAAAAATGCCCTGACGGGATTGATATAAATATTAGATATTTTATGTAACTGTTAGTTTCGTCACAACTGTTGCGCGTTGGTGAGAGAAGTTTTCTTCTGAATCTTTTAAGATGGTACCAAGTTACTAAACTTTAAAAGTTATAATTTGTAAAACTAACATGTCACTGTAAATTTATCCAACTCGATCATCATGTGTCGCTGGTCACGGAAGAGTATGGGCAGACCCCTCTCATCAAACTTGGGGGCGAGGAAGATGCGGCAAGTTCCCATCACCTGGCCACCGGATGAATTGTTCACTGTAATACTGTAAAACAACACAGTCAATGAAAGAATTACCTTTAAAATCTTATCGGATAATGTCGAAAACAGAGACAACTAAAGGGCACACATAAATGGATGAAGGTAAATGATTTTAAAATATGAATATTATATTATAGTGGTCAGTAACTCCCTCTCTTTGTTTGTGATACTTAAAACCGCTTCATGCACAACCGAAGTTCCAAGGCCTCAATTTTGTTCATCGTTGAGACTTTGAGAGTCCAACCCTCCACTCCGTGCAGCAACACTGGCAACTCATAACAAAATAAAAATCTTCTGTGTTTTTATGTTCTTACTTGTAAGTGAAGGGTTCATGCTGCAAGTGGGTGAACCTTGCGAAGACAGATCCCCGAGGAGTGAAGTCCATTCCACGGGACAAATCCAAGTCGCTCTGCTGCCAGAAGGTCTGCAGTTGGTTGTCTCCGTATCCGGGGACACTAGCTGTCAAGCCTGTCACCGTCACCCCTGGGTGCTCCAACTAAAGCGACACATGTCAATGTACTGAGGGTCTTGACAAAGAGACGGATACGTCTCGTCGGTATACATTAAAAAGTGGGTAAGTAGCTATATACTAATACTTACTAACATTACTTTAAATAATTATTCCCCTTATATCTTTCAGTTTATTGATTATTATTATCACGCCATAACAAAGGAACAGTTGTGTTCCAAAATAGGTCAAATTCATTTTTTGGTGTGGTTCAAAGTCAAATATATATGGCGTTTGGAATGGCAAATTACAAAAGTGCTTCAAATATGAATTATATAGATCTAAATCCATTGCAACAGAGAGAAAACATGTTTGAGAAGGGAATATACATTTACAGGGCTTATGACCTGTCATTGGCTGGTTTAAGTGGCCTACGTTTAAACATGCACATTTCCTCAACTCTTCCATCTGTTGACTTTTGTAAAGTAAAAGAGCTGAAACCTTTATTGACATGGATGAGATTAATCTGGCTGAATTATTTCATTTACTAGAAACGCCTGAAAACACTTTCTCAATTTTATACTTCTTATACCAGTTAGTTTAACCAACAATGTTTTGAATATGTCAAAATATTTGTGGACAGGCTGGATTTATTTAGGTAACTGTTTATTTTAAATGTATCATATGTAACCTAACATAACCTTCATTGATTTGTCAAACATACCTTACCTAACCTAACTCTACATATATAATGTATGTAGATATGCAACAGATATAGCAAAGTTTCAAAGATATGCATTAATTGTTCGACAACAAAGTTGATGCTTTAAATATTAATTATAAAATTTCAGGAGTGCAAGTTAAAATGTCATATTTACCCTCGACACAGGGTATCGAGGCAGCCTTCCTTTGTGGAGCTGGAAGAGATCATCCACATAAGAATGCCAGCGGTAGAAGATCGGGTCTCTCATGGCTGTTGCTGCATCACCCATCACACTGAATGTTTCCTAAAATACAAGCATACCATTATTTAAATAATTATTGTTAGATCACATTAGGAAGTTTTAGTTTTTTCCGTATCCAGGCAGCTAAAGAATAGAGCTCTGTGTGTAAAATAGAACCGGAACCCTGGACAAAAGTTTTTGTCTCGATGGCTACTTACAGGTGAAAACCCTGCAAAAGGAAATCCACTGGGTTTGCCTGCCATTCTCAAGGTTCAGGGTTCAATACCTTGAAGGGTTGCCATGAAATATTTGTTTATAAGGTGATTTTACACTGTAATAATATTTCATTGTCCCTGAACTGCATGTAGCTTAAAACTGATCACTTTATCTTTATAAAAAGGCAATCAAAATTCGCTGCATTTGGTGTTCCGATGCATATGACCCCTGACATAGTAAATAAATAGACACATCTTCTTTTATCCATATTCGCTTTTAAGTGGAGCATGCCAGCTAGCACTCGTACCTCCTCTTATATCAATCCTGCGTTCCTTAGTTCTGTCGAATAAACACAAAAAATCATCATCGACTACCTTCCAGGACGGCGAGAGTCCGACAGGTGTGAAGAAGAAGCGACCTGGGTTAAAACTTTCAAGAGGCATCCGCACCATACGCTCGAGTCAGGTCCACCGCTGAACCCTCAAGAAGCTCATTATAGGAGGACTTTAATGCTGGTAATGAAATCAAACCACCTTATATCTAATACCTATTTACAATCAAGCATTAACTCTTGCATGGAGTTTTAGTCCCGACACTTATGTTTGAAAGTGAAACGTTCAATTGACAGAGAAAGGATGAAAGCAGCGAAATGAGATCCCTTAGATGAATGTATGGGAAATCAATGCATGATAGGGTTATGAATGATGAAATCAGGGGAGAGTGCAAATCTGAGACAGGTATAATTGTTAGGGTTAAGAAAGGGTCACTGAGATAATTTATGGGTAGTATATAAGCAAATGGATTGGGAAAGAATGGTAAAACTGATTTAAATGGCTAAAATTAATGGTAACATAGGACAAGGACGACCAAGGAAGACGGGGCATGATCAGATAAACTAAAACCTCAATTCTGGTCATATCAAAAGCAGCGAGTATGTATGACAAGATCTGAGGCTGGAAGAAGCTAGGAATATATGTCAGGATAGACGTGTGTGGCGGTCCATCCTCTCTGCTTACTCCTACAAAGAAATGCCATGACAGTAGTAGTAGATGGTAGCACTTACACTAAAAGCTTAGAAGATTGATGTTTTGAGTTTTGGTAAAGTGCCAGGATTCCCACTTATATGAGAGTACTGGCATTATGCAAGAATAACTTACCAGATGCTTGTGATCAGGATCGTGAGCCAGAGCAATGAAGACATGTCCCATGTTGTGCATGTCTCCGTAATAGTTCCTGTTGGGACTAATGGCAGAGGCCTCCATCATGTTACCCAGAATGTCTATTCCATTCTGCTCATTCAATTGCATTCGCTGGCCGTTCTCCTATGGGGCAGTAAAATCATAACGAAATAAAATAAATATTTTTTTTTGGAAACGACAACTGCATTGGCTCTCCACTTCCGGTGATGTGTAGCTAGTACACATTGCATCTAATAAATTTAATATTTTTATAAATATAGTAAATCGTGGGTTAAGATTTTCGGTATTCCTCCATTATACATTTACGTATCGGGTAAAATATTTTTTAATTTATGCTTATTGGGAACAGAAAAAGCATTTTATCAAAAATCGGAGATAAATCACAAATACAATAGAAAGTTTACCAATGTATTTTTTTAAATTAAATATAAACTTATTTCAATAAATCCTGAAGTCCTCTAACCCTTTCCCTCTTTAAATGTCATTCGCTGCTTCTCTCTTTCTAATGATGAGTACTGAGATTTGGATGTATAAAAAAAAGGAATAACTTACGCCCATGGCGAAACCCTGTTCAATGGCACCACGGAAACGATCCCTCCACTGTTCCAATTGAGAAATATCAGCCGTAATTTGATCCACAGGTCGGTTCAGATCGCTTATCTTTGTGTTGGCAAACCTGCAAAAACATAGAACATATTGTCTTGAATGTAGAAAGGTACACCAAAAATAATCAAATCAACACGTATTTATTCAGTAATTCGAAGTTGATATTGAATTATTTAAGCCATGACAGAAACAGCTAGAAAAAAACTTGAAACAGCTAGGAATGCAAATCTGGCATGATGATATCAAACTTTTTACATAACTGTTGAGATTAACAAAGTAATCTTTGAAATAAGCAAAAAGTATTGTAAAAACAGTATTTTTAGTGAGTGTGAAATCACTAACGTAAATTTAATATGTCGACCGGTTTCAGAACATGACTTCCTCTGTCAAGGCTTATAAATAAACTATTACTAAATAATATTGGGTGTTTTCACACCAGAATATTTCATAGTCCCTGGACTGGTACCTGAAGCGTAAGACTGATCATCTTACCTTCATGTAACAACATAATGATCAAGATACGCTGCGATTGGTGTACTCATGCAGTGCCCTATGCACCATTAGGTGCGGAAAGGGAATGTTGTGGTGTTGAAATAATATTTTAAGCCTTATCAAATAACAATTATGCAAATACTGTTATGGTGTTAACATAAGTTGTGTTTTGTTTTTTTCAAATTTAAAAACGAACACCAAAAGTACAACAAAATGGTTATATGTCATTTAAAAGAAAATTTTCTGCTCTACAAGATATTCTGGTTGTTTTTATGTTAGATATATTATTTTATTTGATTACAAGCCTTCAAAATGGAATGTCAAGTAGACGATTGGTGATGTTTATTTAAAAGCCACGTGTTACCTTGGTGGCCAAGTCCTACTGGCGACCATGGAGTCCATCTTAGGGAAATAACCTTCCTTGATGGGCTCTCGTACATTGTTGAACCTTCGCACTCGAGGAAGGTTATTGGAGAGACGTTCTGCGTTGTACCTGAGGCATTCACAAATACATTTTTACTGAGGAAATCACACCATGACTCAGAGGGTCAATCTAGAATGTCTACTGTGAGAAATGGAGGCATTATTTATATAATAATTATAGCCAGCATTTTTTAACGGGTAATTTAACCCATCACATAATGTAGACTGTGAATCTCAGGAAGAATTACATAACAATAATAATAACGATCATGGTTTATTAACAAAAATTACAATTTCTCAATCAACTACATACATACATACTTAGGTTATAGATTTCTCTGGATTATGTCTAGTCTGCCTAACTAGGCGCAACCTGTTTTAAGGCAGACATTTTTATGCAAAATAAACAATAACATGACTACCTACTGGTTAATTTATTATAGAGCTATACAATATTTAAATATACCATTTATTATTTTAGTAAGTTTTTCGATTTTTCTCTTCCTAAATCAAGTAACAATTTTATTTCAAATTTATTTAATTGAATTCGGGTCATGGTTTTGTAATGTTCAGGTAACATATTGAATATTTTGGGGCCCAGAAACTTTTTTTTTTTTTGCCCAAATTCAGAGTTTGTGGTAGACCCCATGACCCATCCTTTAGTTTGACTTCTGGTAGAATAATTTGCTTTCACAAACATAATTATTCTAGATATAAATAATTGCCGTATATCTTATATATCGAAATCCACAAACAACTTGGCGCTGAGGTACCTGAAGGGCTTTTAAAAAAATATTTTGATAATCGATTTTTGAGCAGATTCGAGAGGTTTTAATTTTGATTTATAATGAATGCACCTTATACTAGTTAATGTAATATTTTAATAAAATATGTTGAAAACTGTCAGCACTTGTTCCCTTAAACTCAAACCGCCATAGTCAAATAAAAAATTGAGCATTCCGAGTGTTTTAGATTCAACGGCTATTTGAAAAATAAAATCGATTAGAGATAAGTGGACAAGTGGTACTGGGCGCGTCCGCCTATCATGCTTAAAGTCCTGGGTTCGGTTCCTGGGAAGCAGTGGCGGATTATCCAGGCAAGTAAGTCCGAGACGAAGGTCTCCAAAGTAATGGCGGCGCAGATGCTTTTCCATCTGCATCGATATGTATTCTGGGTATTTGAAACAATACTTTGTACAATAATATTACTATAGCTAAATAAGCAGAATTACCACATACAGCCATTGCAATTTAAAATGTTCTAAGAAATAAAGAACCTGAAATAATTTACCATAACAAGAGAACATGCGTACCGATGCTGATGGCTGTCGGCAACTACAGGGTAAGCAGAGTTTTTCTTACTTTAGTAGAAAAACTACCTTTGCTCAATATAGTCTAATAACCGACTTAATAATCAGAATAAGTGCCATCTTTGGACTATGATAATTAACTTTAACAATTATGCAAGTCAGAAAAGTAGATGGCAAGTTGCAATAAAGTTGCGAGAAAATTGCAATCACTACTGTCTTTCAATAAAAAAATTGTTCATAGCATTATGGAACTATTTTTAATGATTACCGTTAAGAAAAATTATCATAAATAAATTTGAATATTTTATTTTATTTTATTAACATAAACTGCAAATCTGCTTTTTACAAATATTTTTAATATTAACGTATTTGGCTTAATATTTTTTTTTTTTTTAAAAACATGAATTTACTTATACCCAAGATTTATATTTAAAAAATTAACCTAAAAATTATACAGCATATTCAGTAGAAAGTTTAAATAATAAAACATTCTACAGTAAAACAACAAGAAAATCATAAGTACTGTTTCACACAGCTAGGCAAAGTGAACAAAAAACTGTAAATATATATATATATATATATATTATGAAATGCATGAATAAATAAATATAATTACCATTCACCATCTTTGAAAAAGTTCAAAAGGTTTGTTCTATAGGAACAATACCCTACACTAAATATATCAGATACGTGGGAATATCTATTGCCGAGTTCAAGAAGTCTATTCAATACGGCATTACAAGTATACACTGTCCGTGAATTGTTGCTACAAAACGGTGGCACCTGTCTAGTCATTCTTCCAGGCACCCTGAAGTTGATGAGAGATAATAGTTCAGGGCAATCCCATATTGAATTTACAATTTTGAATAAATTTAAAAGGTCTATAATTTTTCTTCTATCGATAAGTTTTAACAAATTTAATGTTTTTAGTAAAAAATCGTAATTTAAAAATTCATGACTGATTCTAAGTTTAAAATTTATATACCGTAAGAATTTTTTTGGACTCTTTCAAGAGAATTTTGGTGACAGTTGTAGTGAGGAGTCCATATTGTAGAGTTATACTCTAACTGGCTTCTCACTAATGAAGTATACATCAACTTCAAAGTGCCTATGTTATCATCTTATTTTATTCATCTTATTTTTAAGATTTCTACAATATTTTTTATGAATGCATTCACATTTGGTAGGGGTCAGAGAGGCGGCGATGACCCAGAGTGTTGTTGACATTATTTACCGCCACTGCCAGAAAGCTATTAAAGTACAAGTACAAATTGTTATGCAGCGTTCAAAAATTCATACTATAATGATTATTCAAGTCAACATGACTTTGTTACAAATATTTTTTACTAATTTAATTAGTTACATAGAAAGATCTCGTCCTACCTTGCGATAATCTGCTGGTGCATGTAGTAGAAGAGTTCTCCTCTGCGGTCCTTTCGCACAATTGACAGATCGGTGGCATCGAAGGGATATACTAAATGCCAGTGCCAGTGATGAAGATTGATGCCAAGATCTTCACGGAAGTACGCCACACGATGCTCCTCATCCAAGTCTGATGCTGTGTAGTCTTTCGGGATGATGATGGGCATCTAAAGAGCAATAGCATTTTGCATGCTGTGGTTCAGTTCCATACAGAGATAACTATAAATTACTAGTTTTGGGAAATGGCCGACTCAGATTTTGACTCACCTAAATTGATTTGTAACAAGTAATTATTTATAGCACCTTAAGTGAAGTATGTATGAATATATATTTATGTGAATTATATACACAATGGTTACTAGTTTTAGGATTAAAGTTGTTATGCAAATTATTACAATGTTTTAATTAGTTATGGAGCTGAGAGATTGTTAAGTTTATTTATTTCCATTTGAAAACATCTGTCTAACAAGAAAAAAAAATTAAGAGTTATACTTTTGTAGAATTGACAAGGAATGATTTTTTTGATAAAATGAATGGTATAAGTCAAAACTCAATTTTTTTAGTTATTTCTCTGTGAAACTGAGCCATCAATATTTTTGTGAAATGTCCATTGCACATTATTTCGCATTAAAAAAAAAGATGTTGCCTTAGTGGGGTGTCCCGTGCCGATGGAAACATTTTACATTTTGATGCATACTCACTAATATGTGGATTTAACTGGCAGATTTTCTATGTGACAACTAATTTTTACCCAGAAATTTCACTATTCAATCACAATGTTTTTACATTTTTTTTTTAAATATGTACACATAAGTAATACACACATACATGTTCGCAATCAAATCGAATGAATAAAAAATACATTTTTACTTTTTAGATAGTATGCAAATTAAATCAAGAATTGGTTTGTCAAAAAAAAGGATAGTTTATGTCTATAAAAAAGTCCTGGAATGGCGACCTAGAATGGGTAGAAGAAGTGTTGGCAGGCCTCAGACAAGGTGGTCTGATGACATAAGACGAGTTGCAGGAAGTGGTTGGATGCGGTTGGCTCAGGATAGGGAAATATGGAGACTAAAGGGGGAGGCCTATGTTCACCATTGGACAAGAGACGGCTGATGATAATTATGATGTCTATTTGTCTTACCTATGAAAGGCATAATTAATTTTTAATTAGTTGTTTCGTTTACAACATTACATGAATATTTAAAAAAATATATTAGTAATACAAATATATTAGGAGTGTTGTCAAGTTACGGAAGGTGTTGACCTCGCTCTTTCATGACATTGGTCGTAGGGAGTCAGAAAATTTGATGCATGCCACGGATTGGAGAACCTTACTGGATGTCAAAAATAAAAAATAAGGAATAATTTAAAAAATATATATTTATAGATGACAACCATGAAGTTTTGCATAAATAAATTGTCTATGTTTTTATGAATGTATGTATGTGTATGCGCATGGGTGTATGTACGTGTGTGTGTGTATGTACATGTGTATATATGTGTATATTTATATATACATGTGTGTATATATGTGTATGTCTGTATGTATATGAATCAAAATGTGTATCCGAATAAGTTTATATTTTGTTTGTCTGTGCTCTATATTAATTTGTTAACTATTATAATATATAAAAATGTAATTGCCTAGCTTGGAACGGGGTATGTACCCTTGTTAGCTGGGCAAAGTGAATATGGAATTGTATTTTGATAAAGAGTGTGAATAAATAAATAAATAAATACTTTTTCAGAGTCCAATTATAATGTTTGTATGAACAAAAAACCAAACTGATAATATGAGCAGCGGGTGAGATAGTTGAGAATTTGTTCTGATAAATATTTCCACAAGAGACCAATATGCAATAAACTCTAACTAATCTTGAGTTACAGTGTCTTGTCTCTCGAGATCAGTCCATTATCATCAGGGATGTAGTCTTTAGGCGATGCAGTTATCACAAATTCACTGGAGACGCAGAACAGTACACTCGTATTATGAGGGTATGGCAGGTTGTGTGAGAATAATTTTCAAACACCAGCGGCGGCGTAGCCGATAGTGAAAGTTCATAGATTCATGCAGAGGGCGTCAAAAACCCATGAATAAGTGCTGCCAGGCGTAGTCATTTCATAACACCAAAATTAGCAAGCACTTACCTGCATACGGTTCCCTTGCTGAAATAGCAGCTGAACAAATTATCGGTTCAACTTTCTCGCCTATATCAGCCTTTTACAAATATTTTAAGTTTATTGCAACACCAGAATAATTCATGTAGTAAGTAACAAACTTAACAATTTAGAGAATATTATTAAGATTTAGAATAAAAAAATATAGAGGTAATGCTAAAATATTTCATAGTAAACACCACAAATATTTTTTTTATATAAAAAAAAAATGGCCATAAAAAGTGTGTGACTTTATTGAAACATAACAGTTGGATAATTTTGTGGGAAAGATAAAATTGTTGAGGTATTATTTTCAATTGTATCTATTGTTTATGTTCTGTTCTGTTGTGTATTTTTTGTTATTAATGATATATTAATTATTAATGCAATTAAAAATACTTGAGCACAATCAAATAAAGGTAAAATATGTACATACATATAACAAAAATAATATATGTACATCAAAGTGACTTCAAACCACAAAGATAAATTATAAATTGTTTATAGAAGCTATAATTATAATGACCACCGGATATTGGGCAGGAAACACTTAAACAGAGAAATAATCTAATGCTGAAATTTATTATTTATAGTTTGTATTGTTTCTATATTTGGAAAGCCAAATAACAAATGAAATAATAATTGACCATGCATAAACAATTTCTGAATATTAAAATTAATACTGACAAAAACCTCACAATGCAAAATAGATATCAAATTCATACGCAAAAATACAAAACAAATTTTATAAAAGAACCTCTCACTGTGTTATAATAATACTTACTCGTGAACCATCGGGTACAACTGTAGCTTCTTCTCGCGCCTTTGAGAATACGGTGCTGTCCATATATTTATCTGGGAAAGTTTGGATGAAATTAGGCAGTTGAAGATCCTTTGTGTCTTCTCTGAAAAACATTAGTTTATTTAAAACTGACCCTCTTCTCTTTAAAAAAGCACACATTGCACATCTGATAAAATATAGCTATCTGATAAGTCATAGCTCAAAAAAGCTGAGATATGAAAATAACATATCTTAAAAACATGTCTTCATCTTATAATTTTATTTAGATTTGTCTCAAGCGATTCAATTACGTTTAAATGACGTCATCCACAGCTACATGACGACAGCTAAATAACGGCATCACTCTCTTCGAAAACCAAATCATAATAGAAGAATTTTAGTACCTGTGAAGCAGTGCTACGGACAAGCAGTAGTTAAACATGTAGGGATTAATACGTTCTCGGCAGTACACTCCCACAGATTGGAGGTCATCTGTGTTGCGCATTCCTGGAGAAGGAAACAAGTTACGGTCAAATTAAAACTAGAAATTTCATCACACCACGGAGAACAGTAAAGAAACAGTGGATATCATAACTACAACTGATTTTTAAGCTGACAACATTAAATTATAATTGGCTGTTATATGATTGGTTACAAGATCACAGTGTTCTATTTAAGTACGTGTTAACGTAAGTTGTGTCTGTTTTTTTTCCAAATTTAAAAATGTTCATACAAAGTAAAACAAAGTGGTAAAGTTACATGTCGTTTGAAATAAAAATTTCTGCTCTACAAGATATTGTGTTTGGGTTACAATTATTATTTTATTTGATTATAAATCTTCAAAATGGAATATCAAGTAGACGAAAGTGATCATTTTCGACACCTCCTTTTGTTCGTATTCAATCGAGGGAATAAATCTGTCAAAGCTGCTTGTGATATTTGCACAGTGTATAATAAAGATGCTATGAATGAAAGGACAGCTCATAGATGGACTTTTCCCATTGATTTAAGATACAGTCATTCAATTCATATGCTCAGCCAATTCTGCGGTGGTTTAAGGAGATTTGTAATAAAACATCGTCAGGAATCTTGATGTCACAACTGACAAGGTCAAACATGTTGCGCTTTTGTGGAGACATATTTTTTAACAATTTTATTTTAAAAGTTATGTATGAAAACATTTCTCCAAAATATTTACGTTGATTTTGAAAATACAATTATATTTTCTAAATCCATTTCACATATTTTTATCGGTATTCGTAGTATGTGATATTTCGGTATTGAGATATTAATTGACAGCTTTTGATTTAACACTAAAATCCCACAAATAAACCTAGTTTTGATCAATTTCATGCAAAAGGATTGAAAAATATTTACAAAAAGTCAACATAAGATGTTTTGCTCATGGATTTATTTTTAAAAAGGATGTTTATTATAACATAATCATGACAAAGGATAAATATATTATTTATATCACATCTTAAAACCACAATTTTTTTTTTATTTGTTTAAATAATATTCTGAATATGTATTTGGTGGATATACACTTCTTAATTTATTTGTAGGCTGGAAAACGCGCACGACATTTTGATTTAGTTTATTTGTCAATTTCAATAAAATCTGATTACAATTATTTATAAACAAAAGATGCTGACTGTAATTGACAAAAAAGTGCTAGATAATTTGGTAAAGTTTTCGTGTGGTGTTAATTAAATAAATTATATAAAATATTAAAAATACCCATGAAGATATCAATAAGACGGGCGGCCATCTTTCTGTGAGCAGGGAGGAACAACGAAAAATTCTCTCTCCTTTTCAGTTGCAGTGGCAAGTCTAAGTTGGGAATCGTAATGTTCTGAACAGGGATAACTTTGCCAGTGTCTTCGCCAAATCTGCTGGACAGCTGTGGCGCTATAGGACGGTACCTCTCAGCCTGCGAACAACAAAAGGTAAATTAAATTTAAATTGTCAAATCTTCAGGACTGGTGCTTGAGCGACTGATAATGTAGGGCTTTTTCCAAAACTGACTATTTCCAAATTTGATATTTTTCAGAATGTGTTATTTTTTATTATAGACTATTTGAAGCAAAAACATTTTTTTTTGTTTTGAATTTTTCCTAAAATAAAAATAGTCAGTTTTGTGGAAATATTTTTTTTTTTGCAGAACAAACTAGTTCCTGTATTGGAATTGTAAATATTAGAACATATTAGAAATACTGCATTTTGAAAAATAATATTTTCCAAACTACAAACACACCCAAAATTTGAGCATTTTGTGAAAATTAAATACATTAGCATCTTACGGGTCCCTAAATATATATGATAAAATTCGGTTTTTAATATTTTGGAAATGGTCAACAAAGGGAAAAAACCCAACAATTTTGATAAATATTGCATTATGCGGAAAACGCTTTTAAACATTTATAGGACATCTACATAAACCCCTTCAGTCCGGGTATTAGAAATTAGTTGATTAGCAATGATGTGTCATGTTTGACCACAAGGTTAATGCTTCAAATATTAATAACTTTAAAAATATTTTAACTTAAAATATTTTGCAACTTATGATATCAGCTATAGGTTACACAATTTATATATATATATAAAATCATAATACATGATTTTAAAGTCAGTTATTATTTGTACTGAAAACAGATTGGAAATAATTTGGTAATGTTAAAAAGTAACAACATTGATGATCTATTATATCACTAATGTAAACAATGTCTGCACCGATGACATTTGTCCACAATAAAAAAATATGCCACTAATATGTAGCTTTGTCTTCAAAGGTGTACAAAATTATAATAATCTCCCCAATGAACTAAAAACTATTAAAAATAATAAATAAATTTTAAGTAAGTCTAAAGAAGTTTTTTGAACACATGTAAAAACTGCTTTAAATTTTAATTCGTATGAATGTATTATTATTTTATGTTTTTTTCTTTATACATCCTGTTTTTTTTTTTCTCATGTACTCGTAGATTTAAAATGACATAAACTCTTATAAATAAACAACTACAACAGTGTAAGTCACTCTCCAAGCACAAGAGTTAGTATCTTTTTTTGGAGAGTTACAGTGATAACATTTACTAGATGTATAAAAGTGGATCTCTATAGAATTTTTAAAAAACATGTACCTTTTTTAAAATAATTAATTTAAAAAATTAAAAAATAGTGGCTTGGTGGGATGAAGCCTTTTAAAATGTTATTCTTTTTATGTTATTATTATTTTTGTGAATTTGATTTTTTTCATGTTTAATAAAAATATTTTGTAATTTTATACACAAAATGTCTTATTTCTGTATTTATTTTTAAAAAATAGCCATGATAAAAAAAAAAAAATTGGCAACATTGCCCAAAATTTCAAGTGAGATCATGACATTGCACCTTCGGTGCAACAAAGGCACAATTCAGGACACCTTTTTTTTACATCTTTTATTAGCAGTTTTTTTATAATTCAGAATAAGCTTTTAACGTGAAACTATAGAAAAAACAATCAATTAATTCAAGATTTAAAACCTACTGCAAATAGAAATCCGGTAATAAGGCAATAAATGCGAAAAAAAACTTAAAAGTCCTCTCCTGTAAAATTAAAAAAATAAGCTGTTGTGCCTTTGTTGCACTGAAGGTGCGACATATTCAAATTTGAGTTTTATTTGAAATTTCCAATGAAAGAAAAACGTTAAGGTTGTGATTCCATGGTGGTGTCATGACTCATAGATCAGAGGTTCAAGATTTGAACCCCTCTCTACCACAACTTAATTTTCATTTTCTATCATTGAACATTTAAAAATAGTTTGAAATGGCCCCGAAATTCAAATACAAAAATAAAAACTACATCGGATACAAAATTCATACATCAATTAAATTGTGCAGTAGTTGGCGTAGTATATGGAAGGATCTGACGCTGAAAAAAGAAAAACATATTACCAGGAAGTTTTCTGGAGGCTGGAAAACTGCTTTTTCTTCACCCTTCGGAACAAAAACGGGTTCCGTCGGGCGATCGAACAACAGCAAAAGATTTTTTTTGTCAGACATCTTGAGAGTTCGACAGCTGACCTAAATTGTAAAAAAGAAACCATAATAATTTTGTAGATATTCTTATTTTTAAAAAGTATGCTTTATTCTAATATGGGATCTTTATACTAAGTAAGAAGGAAAATAAAATTATGAATCATTTTATTTTCACTATGCTTTACACAAAACAATCAGTGTTTACTTAATTTTTTGGAACTTAATTCATGACAGTTTAAATATTGAAAATCTATTGCAAATAAGTAAGGATTCTAATTGTTTTATACCTATTAATTTTAAATGTCTCACTTTAATTTAATTGCCTTGAAAAAAATATTTTTTACTACCAGTTTTCACTTTTTCATGTACATCCTGTCTTCAAGGCAAACTAGATATATATGTACAGTAGAACTCAGTTTATCCAAACTCGTCATCCGGATTTCCAAATATCCAGATCATTATCAGGAAATAAAAAATAAAAGAGATGTTATAATAACAATAAAAAAAGGGCGCTGACGGCCGGCATGTTTCTTCACCAAAGAAATTAACTTTGATGGACATGTTTAAGTGAGGTTTTATGTGATGACGTCGGGCACCTATTAATGCGGATAATTTGAGTTTTATAATTAACATTCATAAAAAAAAACATTAAAGATACAGAATATAGTTCAGATTTACATAATTTATTTGATAAAATTATGATTTATCTAAAATCGGTGTGAAATAATAAATAAACCAATCTACAAACAGCATTTGAGTAAACACTATGTTTTACATTATATCTAAACATTACCCAAATATAAACTATATGCTTAAAAATCACTATGAAAAAACTGGTCCAAAATTAGACACTTTCACTGACAAGTAAATACATAAAATGCGAGGCCTAATCTCAGGGCAATCTAAATCTTTAAAAAAAATCCACTGCTAAAATATTTTAAATAAATAAAAATAATTTGAACTGCAACATAATATCATCATCATCATTCCCTTTCCGCACCTAATGGTGCATAGGGCACTGCATTGGTGCACCAATCGCAGCGTATCTTGATCATTTTTGTTACATAAAGGTAGGATGATCAGTCTTACACTTCAGGTGCTACTCCAGGGACTATAAAATATTCTAGTGTGAAACCCCTTTTTAAATAAATATTTCAATAATTATAATATACATAATATAATATAGACAGAGCATATGTTTTACTTTCGTAAAAATTAGCTTAACAAGTGTTCCAGAATACAATTCAATGTTCTGCCGTTCTGAGCAAGAAGGCATTCACAAACATTTTAAGTTTTGAGGAAATTGAGGTTTTGTGTATCTGGTTTTTTTTTACCATATATTCATCAAAACAGCTTTCTGTACATTTTAGATCTACTTATCATAGTAAGTTGTTTAGAAAGATCACAACTATTTCTCAGATGGCATTAAAAAACCAAAATTTAAAATTTTCGTTAGATACTGCATTTTAGCTTGGAAAGGCAGTATTATTCTTGTATTTTATCACAATAAAAAATATCTATCTCTTGTAATTTGTTATTTTGACTTATGTGGTTATACTCTTTCTATTGATATAATACTGCAGTTCCGTTCAAAATTTCTGGTGGCTATACACCACAGTTAATTTTTCATTTAAGATATGAATTTCTGAAATAATAATGGATTTGATTAGCCTCATATACTAAATATAATATCAACCACGGTTACTCACCTTTTAAAAATGTCAATAGGCTGCAGTTAACACTGAGCTCACAACTTTGTAATGTTTGATAAAACAAAATACTTATAAACTTTATACACATCAAAGTGAAGTGTGCATGTCGTTTATTTTAAATTTAGGGAAGTGTGCAAAACCATTCTTGTGTTTTGATTTTTAATCTTGTTGTGGTTTAACAAACCTCTGTTGATATTTCCTATACAGCGTGTGGTTTGTATCACTTTACCTTAGCTGAATAACATTAGGGTTAACAAACTAACTAATCAACAATTAAGATTACATAAGTTCAATTTAATAATTAAATTTTTGGCATTATTGGCACAATTAGACATTATCTTATCCATGATTGTGTAAATACTGCCGAGAGCGATCAATGTAATTTTAGTCAATCTTGCCAACATTTTTATCAATTTACAGCATTTCTGCCATTTACATTTATCTCTTTGCGACCGGCGGAAGTTTTCCACAAAAGATTTTGATTATGATCATATCAAACATATTAAACTTACAAAAAATACAGATGTGTACTGAAACTGGTCGGCCAAGAGTTTAAAAACTTATTAGACAAAAATTGTTTAACATGGAAAATTTTGCCTTTGGTTTATTCAAACCTTTTGGTTTAATTGTGTATATTTCAATATTTTTTTCTTTCTTTTTCAATATGTAAAATGTTAATGCTTATGTGGTTTTAATGTTACCATCAATACACACAAAATATCTCCACCTCATTTATTTAATCCTCGCAAGTTATTTTCACATCAAACAGGCTTGTTGTATCATTCTTAAAAATATAAGTATTTTTACTTCGGTATATTAATGTAGGTACTCAAACTAAACCATACAGAAGACTAATAAAATATTTAGGCATTCTATAACTACTGTCAGAGTACAAAATGGTAAAACTTGGAACTATGATTTTTTTGTGATGGTAACACTAAACAGTAAGTACCTTTTTTTGTGATGGGTTATGAGATAACAATGTTCTATTCAACCACTGTTACAAATGTTACCACTAGAGATAAGCTATAAAAATACCCGTTCCTTATATATCCCTGCTCTTAAAATGTACTCTCTTGTTCTCAGCTAACATGTATGGACAAGACTCCACCTAAAAAATCTTTAGTATTATATCTGTAAAAAAACTGTTTTTAGGTTGGTGAACCCCGGGAAGGCACAAATCAATACTTTGATGTGGTTAAATCAAATATTAAATTAACTGGTTGAATGTTTATTGAGATTAGTTCACTTAATGAGGAACTTCAGCCCCGCGGGAAATTGGATACAAAAGATGTTTTCTTATGCGCGTAAAAATTAGAGCATTAAATTATACGACCGAGAAGAAGTGGAAGAGGAATTGAACCTAGATATGCAGAAAGCAGCCAGTCCACAATTTTGGAAAAATGCGATACTGATGTTATCGGATGCAGTAAGGTCAATTCTATGTCCTGCTAAAAACAGCCAGACCGCTTTCATACAAAAAGTTCTTTTAATCACTTTCTGAAAATGGTGTCCATCACAAAAACGGCATTTCTCAATTAGCAGAAAACACCCACAGCACTAGAAAAATCTTAAAAAATTATAAAAATCATTCAAACTGGTCAGATACATAATTAAATTCTTGTTTGTAATATATGAAAAAAAATGAATATATTAATTGTTTAAAGTCAAAAGCATCCAACTATTGTGTAGATTTGTTTATTCACTCTTTTCGCAAAGGTGTTATTATCTCAGTTTCACTTTTCTATGACTGGCTGCTTTCTGCATAACTATGTTCAATTGAGACGTCTCACGCGGAGTAAATTCAGAAATACAAAACTTTAAAAAATCATAGTGTTGATAATACGATACATAAAAATTAGATTTTTTTTTGGCTTAGTTAAGTAGTCTATTAACAAATAAATAAAAAAAACCACTGAACTTCCTCATTTTAATCGACCTCTCCAAATTACAATATAATTATAAACTATTTTAAGTAGCCTATTAGGGTGTAATTTTGCCATTTTCCCACACAACTTATTGTTTGATTTATTTTGCAGTTTACTTTGTTTATTGAATATTGGTGTTATTACCTGCACTACTATGAGTGCCTGTACCAAGGCAGGAATTTCACATTTTTACTAACCAGTATCAACATGCGATAATTAACATACCATGTTTTTATTTGTTGGCAAATTGCAGTTTTCAAATTTCGCCTATTAAATTGTGAATTATTTATTTATTTACATTATTATTAAATCCTAACCATCAAAAATTGTGGTGTAAAAACACCCTTTTTAGAATATTAAAACTTCAATCAAACACTGATTTGAATCAAATAATTTATTTATTTTTTAGACAAAAATCTGTCAGTAAGTTGTTTTACTGAAAAAACTCAACTCTGGAACAACTACTACTTATATAGACAATTGAAGACTTGAGTAGATGAAGGCATTGTCGCAAATTAAAAAATATTTACTTTTTCACATAAATTAAGATTTTATGTACACGCCTTTCACATTTATTTATTTGTTCTTTTACAATTTATGTATTACTTTTTTTACATTAAATATAATGTTCTCGCATATAAAGCCAACTCTCGGAGTGAGAATACACCATCCGGCTATAAAGTTACCCATTCGGAAAAAAACCATTCTATGATTATCCATCACTAGGTACTCGGGTCGAGAATTGCAAGCGCAAACCGAAACCGTCCTTTACATGTTTGTTGTTAAACAAAAAAATTGGAATGCTAATGTTCTATGCAATAGAGCAAAAGGCCATCTCCATAAACTGGGGTGAATTATTACTCTAGGAGCCGACTACACCATAAAAAAGTAGCAGAAAACCAATTTTCAGAATAAATGAAGAGGGTGTGATAATTTGCCAATAATTGTATTTATGTTCAAAACTTTAGCCCAGATATATCCACTTTTTTTTGTCACATAACACCTTTACCACTCATGTCTTCAATTGTTTCATTTGGACTTCAGTTTGAAAATGCCCTTAAGGCAAAACAATTTTGAGATATTTTGTTAAAAAAAAAAAACAAAGTTAGTAGGCCCAGATAGTGTTTGATTTAAATATTAAGATTCTAATATGAAGTTCTACAAAATAAATTCCAACTAATAAATACATCATTTTTAAATAGATTTATGACACCAAATTAGACTTGTTTTTACAAATTAAAATTTGTTTCGGTATTTATACAACATACCCCTTATAGTTTTACATAACACATGTCTTACCTATATTGTTTAGGAAATTATTAAAAATAAAAGTTATTCTCATTTTTGGTTTATGCAAAATTTACTTTATGACGCATTTAAGTGTTTTATCATTAATATAATTTACTCACATATTTTTTAAAATCACAGGTCAGGTAAATAAAAATACAGATCAGCTTTAAAATTTTAGTTGTATTTTATTAAAAACACGGTGACAATTACAATTCAAGAGCTGTAAGAAAACATGTAGTTATTTATATAAAAGAAACATTGTGAAAAGGTATAAAAATATTTTTGCCATCAACAATAGTTATTGATCAAGAAGTGATTCGAGCATTAATACCTCTTCATATTAAAAAAAAAAAACTGCGATAAAAGAAAAAACCCGCTAATTTAATTGAGTTTTTTTACAGATAATTGTTACTTCTAAAAATACTTAACGCTTTACGAATATAACAAGTTTTATTATCGTTGTATCAATCCTAAATATAAGGAAAGCGAATTTGTTAAATGAAAGGAAAATTCTAGAGTTTAATAAGCAATCAGAATTAACTGTTATGTACATGAGGAAAAATGTATATTTAAATCAATAATGGTTTATTGTAATAAGATACCGCAAAAGTTTCATTCTAAACAATACATGTCTCAATGTTGTCAATAAGTGACATTTTAAAATCAGTTTTCTGGTGCATTGTAATTTTAATGAAAATTAGGATAAAAACTCTCACAATGATCGTGTTGACGAATCAATGAAAGATAAGTGAATAATTTATGTATTTTTTCTATGAAGGGTCTCCTGAAAATTTTAGTTTGAAAAGCATTATAACAAAAGTTAAATAAAAATGAATTGATTTTAATCACGAAATAGCTATGGAACAATGCACAGTAGTGCACTTTTTCCTGCATGCCATTCAATATAAGTAATGAACAACTGCATGCAGTGTGAGGAATTATTTGGAAAGAAAACCATTTCAACTTTCTATCGATCACAGATAATGTATTACAGATGTGAGAGAATAATTGTATGATTGGCAAATAATTTGGCTTGTACCAAAAGACATATTCGTCGGACAAAGCAACCGACACTGGGAAGGCGTGATGTAAGAAAGTTGAAAGTTGTAAATCATTATTGATATGCATAAGGTGCTCACCGCCTAGTTTAGTATCCTCCGGAATCCATCCTGCTCTAACTCGGCGCACGAGACATTCGCACCGGGCAAACACTTAGTTTATTGCGCGGGTGTCCGTACAAAGGAAACACTTAGATAGCGAGTAATTTATCACTTTTAGTTTCAGCGCGGCTAAAACAACCGATCTAAGAGTTAATTAACACATCCGTAGAATACTCCTACAGAATGTCTTTTGTCCAGGTACACGGTTCCATAGTCTAAGTTTGTCAAAATGCGATCCTCCTATTACGAATGCTTTCCTGGAATCCTGATAATGCACGATTCGTCCTCGGAACATCCGTTAAGCGAAAAAAGTATTCTTCCACAAATTATCCGATGAAATACAGTTCGGGTCCTAATCCATTATCCTCCGAGAAATTATCCAGTTTCCAAAATCCATCCAAATTAATCCCATTATGTCATACGGAGATCCTCAACAATCCATCCTTATTATCCTGCCACTCCGTCCCGTGGATTCATACATATGAACAGAAAAAAAGTCATTAGTTTATTATCATTCAATGTTTATACAGAAAAGGTTCTAATTTACAATTTCACTTACAAACATTACTCGGAACACAACCAAATTGTGTCCTCAACGTATTATTTAAACACAGCAGGTTTTTCCTTACTTTACAATAGGATTGCCTATTCAATTAGATTATTTTAGCCATCTTATAAAAACAACACGGAGAAACAACCTTATCCAAAATACACAACTTAAATCTAATTATGTGACAGAAAAAGGAATGACTTCAAAGTGATCAAATAATCTTATGGGAAATTTGTGAGTAAATAAAGTGCAAAACCCTTAATTCTAGCGCTTAAGACAATATTGCCAGAAAATAAACACGTACAAATTTAATTACAAAATAAAAATCAAAAGTAAAACATAAATATATTTTGCGTATGGAAGGTACAATACGGTTGAGCCAAAAATCAAATGATTCAAAAAGAAAGTAAAGACTGAAGAATCATTAGGTAAATGATAGCATCGCTCATATTACGTCAAGGGGTGGGGATACCTCACTTATCCAACACCCGCGGGTGCTAAATAAGTCGGGTCTCACAGTGTACGCACGGCCGGCGGGAGGCGGTAATACGTACATCGGGGCGCCTAGTAGTTGGAGCGGGAGCGCGAGCGGGAGCGGCTGTACACGCGTCGCACCGGAGAGTAGCGCGGCGAACTGCGGCGAGATGAGTAGGAGTGCGAGCGGGACCTGCAAATAGAGCTATGTATAACTAAATGCAACAGATTATAATGAGGAAGTTTCATGTTTTCTTTTTATTAAAAAAAAAACACAAAAATTATTAAGGCTGTAGTCGGGTAAAACGAACGCAAAATTAGGAAATCATACGATTTTGCCATTTTAAAACTAATGTTTTCTAATAATCGGGCAATAATAAAAAAACAAACGCCTTAATGAACAACTTTACTAAATCAATGTTATTTAACACCATTATTTTTGTAATATTTTTTTTTAAATTTACGTATTCATATTTACATGTCACTCTTTTCTTCTAGTTGTGAAACCTGAAATCTATGAATTTTTACTATGGCAGTTTATGATTGGCAAAAAAAAATTTGTGACAACATGGGAACATATTGTGGGATTTAGTGGTTAATGCAAAAACTTAAAAAAAACCCGACAATATTTTTTAAAAAAGTATTCAAATTTTAACTAATTATTTTTCCTCTTTTAATATATTTTAGTGAAATTTCATGGTAAATGTTAGGGAATCTATATAAAACTAGTTAGTAGAAAATAAAAACGGAGTGTTTTCTGTTTAGGATAGTCTCCATCTAGAGTTTTTATTACGTCCAAGAAAACAATTTTTAAATACAATTTATAGTGAAACATGTTAGATTGAAATATTATATTTACCGGAACTTCTCCTTTTCAGCACTTCCATACCTATCACCACTGCCTCCTCTGTAATCCTCCTTCACTCGAATGTACGAAACTTCTCCCTGTAAAACAATTCAAATACAATTATTAATAGTCGATACCAATGTAGTTACAGTAAAACCTCGTTTATACGTTCCTCAATTTTACGTTTTCCCGCCGAAATGTTCAGGGCCCATTTTTTTTTCTTTCAATTCCTCACTTTAGTGTTTTCCTCAGTTTAACACGGGGGTTTTACTGTATATATTTTTGTTCAAACTAAAAAAACCTTCTTTGGTCTGCTGAGAGATGAGTTTTCATAAAAACTGCTTTGTTCATTTTTATAAGACTAGCTGAAGCATGCACTGTTTTTAAATATAGATAAAAAACAATAAGTTGCATAATAATAGCAAAAATTATAAGACGGTTTTTGAAATGTGGTTACAATGTCCATAGATCGATCACACACACGCGCGCGAATGATCTAGAGCAGGGATGCTAAAACTTGAACTGCTGGCGATCTACCTCAATATTGTTAAGACTGCAAACGATTGACTCTGAGAATTTTAATTTCTCCTCCAAAAAGGCAAGAATTTTTATATTACCGACAATGGACATTTGCTTGTAACTTTCCATATCAAGCAAGCAATGCTTAGTCTAAGACATGTATTTGTTATATACATTAACTAATTCCCGAACCCCCCCCCCCTAAATACAATGTAAAACAAATTTGTCAAAACAACTACCATTTCGGAGAAATATTGCCATTGAATTGTATTAACGGTCAACATTCTAGGGCGAGTTTTTTTATGATCACCACTGTAGTATGAAATAAATAAATTTAAAATATCAAAAATTTCAAGTGCCCTGGGCACGGGACACCCAGTGAGGACGCATTCATTTATTGTATGTTTATATTTAGTACATGTATTACAATAAAAAAAATCCTCACCTCATGAGATCTGAAACGCGAGTCGTCCAATTTTTTGACTGCGTACTTCATGTCTTCGAGGCGCAGGAACTCCACCACTCCGGTGCCGTCCTTGAAGGCGTCAGCAAAGCAGACGTCGCCGGCCTCACGCATATGGTCCTTCAGATCCTGCCACGATCCAGAGCTCGGGAGACCTGATAATTAAAAAAAATATTAATTCAGTGTTTTTTTTTTTCATACATTTTCAGGAAACTTTGCCATACAATTTAATGCTCCAATTTTTACCATGCGCAAGAAAACATTTATTGTATTTTTCCGTAGGGCTGAAGTTCCTTATTATGATGCTTAAGTGATCTACTCATATTTTGACAGTCAAATGAGCAAATACCACAAACAGTACCGGGCATCATAATGTCAATATAAATTATGTTACGAGCATTATTAAATTTTGCAAAATGGCTGATTTAGAAATACCTAACTGGGGGTGTGACTTGTTTAACATTTTAAAGCTCTGTAAAGTTTCAACTTACCACTGACTAGCACTCTGAACTCGGAGCGCCTGGCCGGCGGCCCCCTGCCTCCGCCTCTCCCTCCGCCCATGGGGCGGTCCGACCCGCGCCCCCCTCGGCCGCCGGGCCCTCCCCCTCGGGGGAATTCCACCCGGAGGCGGTAGCCGTCGTAGTCGTAGCCATCACGAGCGCGCACTGCGTCGTCCGCATCGCTGTGGACAAAATGTTTATGAGAAAAATATCAAGCCATAACATTCAAAAAGTCAAATAATGCAAATTTAAAAAAAAATTAAGTTAAAATCTGAAGCACTAAGTTTGTGGTTATTGTTATTAAAATTAGACTTTGTTAAAATAAAATAGGATAATGCTCATCAATAAATTATACCTCCCTCCACCTTATAGCTTTGAAGCCAGACAGTAACAAACAAAAAAAAAGTGATTAAAACCAAAGCTATTTTATTTTAATTTTAATAAAATAATGCAGTTTCTACGAAAACTGTAGTCTGGTAAAGCGCACGTAAAATGAGGAAATTTACCATTTTAAAAGTTAAGTTTGTTTTTAATCGCGCAATAATAAAAAAACATAAATTCGATAAAAACAATAATTTTTAAAGGTATTCTATTAAAAAATATACTCAAAAGTTTTATGTACCTAAAATATAACTACCTTTAGACAAGCAGATTACGCCATTTTAAATTTAGACTAAACTTAGGTATCTGGGTTCTCATATAATATAAAGACTAAGTATTGAACTAAAATTGGTTGTAAAAATTCGAAGATAATAAATTGAACATGAAAGTGGCCGAAGCGAAATCTTAATTTTTGTTTTTGAAAAGAAATAAAAGCATTTCAAATCACATACATTTTTGTGAAATTTTCCTTTATTTCTACGTAAAATTATGCCTTCGATTAATACTTATACAAAAATGGCACTATATAAATTATCCTAAATAAATAAATGTTTTATGTACCGTTTGTTCTGTTTTCTAGATTATGTTTGTAACTTTGTACAATAACTTCTTTCATTTATTACTAAGTTATTTTTGGACTTCTTAATCTTGTTATTGTGTAATGTTATATTTTCGTCTAATTTACTATTTTTTTCCATGTTAATAATCATGGCCTAAAAAAACCATAGTAAGCTCATGAATACAGTATGTAAAATGTAAATAAATTTAAATTAGTAAATAAAATTGTGTTTTAATTTATTAAAAAAAAAAAAATTGATATTTTTTGCGGTTTATGATCTCTTCACTGCCCTTTCAAATATAATCTGTTTAATCAGAAACACCCATCTGGTTTGCTATAATTATATCACATGTTCACCGGTTCGAGTTAACCATCTGTTGGCTGATTGACAACATAGTATGAAAAGTTTCTAGCGTCGTATTTCAATACCATTGAACTTTTCCTTTGATAATTTTGTTTCAATACAACAAATTGAAAAAACTCAGGAAGAATCAGATAATATAACATTCTTTTAATATGTTTATACACACATAAATGTTTTAATTTTAATTTTTGTAATATTAAATATGCAACTCAACATAGGGCTTTTAGTACCATAAAGTCTGTTATACTTTACTCTTGCAGTGTATAATGAATAAATAAATAACCCAGAAATTATTATGAAAATAATAAAAATCAATATTAAATGATAAAAATTAATATAAAAATGCTTATTTCATCTCCTGTAATAATAAAGTACAATATGTTGGTTGGATTATTATTATTATAGATATTTTAAAAATAATGTTAGGTGTAATAATGAGTTTATAAAATAAATATATCTGCTGGTTGATAATTGATTACTCGGGTACTTAGTAAGGAAGTTAACTTTATCTTTTATAGATTAAAAAAAATTCCCAAAGGGACAATCAGTATTTTTTTTGATAAAAGAACATGTTCATTTAGTGTAACATAATACATTGAATGTTGCGAGCCAGATATACGCCTCACATATGCTAAAATTATTTCGATATGGACTATGGAAAATGGAATTCTGGATGAGTGTTTTCGACTCGATTGTCTCAAACAGAATGAAATTTGCATCATACATACAGTTTAATATATTTAAGATATATCGAATACCCAATAATAGTGCACAGAGTACTGCAATATAACAACCTATCACAGTGTTATCTTAATAATTCAAAACTTATAAAGAAAACAGAATTTGTCATAGCCTTGATATTTAATATGGTACAGTCGAACTTGGTTATAACGATGACGGAAATAGCGAGATATCAGATGTAATGAGGAAACATTCCTCGACATTTTAGTTGATGTTTTTCTCCATACATTTATTAACTTTTATAAAGAGCTACTTCTCAGTCATACAAAAACTCTTCAATCGTTTATAAACATAATTTTAAAATAAGAACCTGAGTAGTAAAATTGACACGGGTGGCTAACTTAGGACCGATGTTTATTACACCATGTAAGGGTCTCATCATCATCGTTCACTTTCTGCACCCAATGGTGCATAGAGCACTGCATTGGTACACCAATTGCAGCGTATCCTGATAAAAAAAATGTGCGTTTCAACTCTTTCGCTTTCGGGTAATGCCAGCGGGGCAGTGAGGGTCTATAATGCTATATTCAACACTCTGTTCATGTTTTGGCTCAGTTTTCTGCTTTTGAATGTCCTTGATGTATTTCGGAACTATTCGTCTTTGGTATTTTGGCGGGGCTATAAGAGGGTTATTTTGGACTCGCTTCGCGAGAGTTCATGGAAGGTAAACTAACAGTACTGTGATGCGTTTCTGAATCCTCTTCAGTACCTCGGTCGTTTGATAAATATCTGCTTTTAACAATTGTTGACAAATTACCAGGTTCATATTTTTCATCATTTTTATCACTTTCAGACTTTTCTGTTGCTTCAAGTAATTCATCCGCTAGGAAGGTTAAATCCCTCTTAATTTTGTACCATCAGTGAAAAAATGCGTTGAATCTGGATCAATGTATTGACAGCCTACGTCTTTCTGATGAGAAACATTGAGTTGATTGTTTATATTCAATATTACACATGTTTATACATGTGTAATATTCATCTATATGTACAGGAGGTGGTTTCATTTCACGAACCATTTTTCTCAGTAGAAATTCGCTCATGTCTGCCTTTCGAATCAACGCTGCGTCTGAAACTTTTACTACACTAGATGATAGTGATTTCTGAGATTTGTTTGTTGATTCATGAGCTGCTGATATATTGACAAGATCTTTTTTAGAAGCAACTTTTTCATACTTGACTAACTGGTTGAACGTTGTTTGAAATTTGCGAATTTTGCAAATTCTTAACCTGTTTAACATTTTCTTTGACGAAGTTTTTTTTTGTTCTTTTTGAGGGTTTGGAAATATCCCCGCAAAGAAAACATGTCAATTTTTTTTTTACAAAATTCATTGTAAAGTGTGAAATGATTATAAAATTACAACATATTATTATGAAATAAATATATTACGAAAACTATCAAAAATACGAGTTTATAAAAAACAATTGCCAATCTTTCCACTCAAACCAACATAATGTTCTTATGAATATTTCCTCAATAGTTTTGTTTTATTATTTATCTCTACAAACTGTTCGTAAGTAATTGTTTACTTAATGACAACATAAAGGCGATCGGATTAAAAAAACCTCTCTCTGGTATAACGAGAAAATTCAGTCGGCCCCATCTTCCTCGTAATAACTAAGTTCCACTGTACTTTGGACTGCATTTCCACATCATTGTATAATTATTAATTTACTATATTTTTTCCCGATGTTAATTATAATGACTTAGCACGGGCACAGCATTAAAAGCCTTAAGTTCGTAAATATGTAAACTTTAAATTAATTTAAAATTAATAAAAATAAATCGCTCAGTTTATTTTTAAAGTTTTTTGTTGATGGTATAATTTATCTTCAGGTATCTAACAAATTAATGAATACCACATACAAAATGACATGTTGTCCTTGTGCTGTGATTTATGATAAATACGATGAAACCAGATATGGCGTTAAGGTTCAAAGTATGATTATTTACATACCTACATTCCTTCAAAACAATAGACGCTAAATAATATTATTAGCCGGTAGCTAAAAACGCAAAAAAAAAAAAATTGATACTAATTAAAATGTAAAATCGAACTTACCGTGCATCTTCGAACTCTACAAATGCGAAAGGGGGCCCTCTTCTGTTTTTCAGATCGACGAACGTAACTTTTCCAAATTTGTAAAATAGATCCTGGATATCTTTGGTCCTTATATCGGGAGGAAGATTACCAACGTATATTCTACATTCGTTTCTGCCACCGGCTCCAGACATTATTGTGTGTATTAAAGGTTTTAATTACAATTCTGTAGGCAATTTCTAGCAAAATTACCAGACCCGAACGCGAACTTGTCAACCCAATCTGTGTAGTCTGTGAACCCAATCAAGATTATAATTTAAAATGGCGTTAGCTTGGTTTTTAAAATAAAAGCCCTAATCACAGCAGATTGCAAAATACACAGTTAAAGGAAAAAACTTTTTTGTTCGCAGGCTATAAGACTCACGTAGAAGCTTCCACTAATTTTTTTTTACGAAAAGCCACTAAAAGGTTTAAAGGAAAAAATAAATATTTATGTTGCCAGGGTAAAACATATTTCAATCGCTCCTAAATAAGATTTATATAAACGGGGCTAGTCATGTAATTACTGGTGCTAGGAAAAATCATTTGAAGGCGGCAAAGAAGATTACTATTATTTATTTAATAAAATATATGATACAGCACTACTGCCAATTACAATGAGGATATATCATATTATTAGGTAATTGCAAAAATGTGTTTAAAAAAAGCACAATATATTATTAAGGTCCAGCATATAGTTAATAAAAACAATAATAAACAAAGACGAATAAGTCACTAACACACATTATGATGCATGGTTAGAGAAGAAGAGTCTAAAACTGGTAATCTTAAAGGAAAATATCCACTTCTCTCGGTAGACTGTTCAACAGATCAATCTTCCTTCCAACGGGCAATATCAACGGTAATTTTTTTCTGCATTCAGGAAGAACAGGTGGTCATTATGGATAACTTTATCATTTTTGTAATGAAATACATACTTTAAGGGAACTTATATAAATAATTTATAAGGTGGTTTAAAAAATATAAAACATGTTTTGTTTCATACAATATACCTTAGTTTTAATTGCATTCATTTGAATTAGGGATTTTACTTTGCTTTCAATTTTAAAAAGTTAAATTAATTCTTATTTACTTGGACATGTACATCCAGGATTATCCATTATGATAAATATTTTAAAAGTGAAAGAAAAAAAAAATCGCACATAAGTATTTATTACTTTCATATTATATTTAAATCTTCAGAGTAATAAGTGCCAAAGCGGTAGCGCGTTATTATTCTGAATTCTAAGTATAGATCGGTATAATCATTGACGTTGTCATAAGGTACAATAGTAATAAGTTATGAATATTATGTAACAAACAAACATGCCGTTTCACCGTAGGGGTAAACAGAGAGGACAGAACGCCATATCACTCTGTATTTACATACAGATCTCGCTTCATCTACATTCATACATCTTTTCATGCACACACGCCGATTATTCCTACTTTTGACATCTCCATTTTTGAGTATTTGTTGAATTTGGTCGTACCATGTCATCCTTGGTCTTCCTTGTTTTCTGTATCCATCAACATTTGAACCGTAAATCCTTTTAGCCGTTCTTTCGCCGTCAATTTGCTTTACATTTCCAAACCACCGCAGCACTCCTTTCTTGATTTTGTCGATAATGCTAGTCTCAGCTTTACATAATGCACAGATCTTGTCATTTGTGCACCTATCATACATTGTTTTATCACACATTCACCTGAGCATTCAGCATTCTTTCATCATTGTTTTTTCTAATTCCATGCTTCGCTCCCATACATAAGGGGCGGTACAAGAATTCCAATATAATATAAAATTATGTACAGCATGTTTCCTAATATATAAATAAATTTATGCACAACAATGGTTGGCGAAACTCGTACCTTCTAATAAAAGGACCAAAAGGAACAATAAAGGTATTATTTCTTCATATTTTGAAATTAGAAAATAGGTTTGAATTCAATATAATATTGCCCTATACAAAAGTAATTAGAAATGTTGCCAGTATATAATCTTGAAAGACGCATCTGAAAGAGTCTTCGGAAGACCGACCAATAGAACTGCTGCACCAGTTAAAATCCATTTTGTAAAAGATTATCCGCCAAGAGAGGGACCTTAGAAATTTTGGTGTAGAAATTAGAATTGCCGTCGTGCGTATTTGCCGATACATATATTATTGTATTCTCGCATTATTGTCAAGACCCTTAAAGGTAAGGTTTATTTTTTTACTAATTGCTGCTATTTTATCGTAGATATTAGTAAATATGAAATTGCATTTTTACTGAATAAAGAATTAGTTGTTTTTAGACATCGATAAAACGTTGTCTAGGCGATTTCCCAGATTATTTCAGGCCTACGGAACATAATTTCAGTTGATGGTCAAGCTAATTGTACCTGGAATAACGCAACAAATTACCATCTTGTATAATTTTCGAATTTTTTGATGACAGAATTGAACGTTAGTGCTACTGTCAGAGTCCACGCGAGAAATAAATATTCCGAAGAAATTAATAGGTAATTAGTTTCGGCGTGAATATTCTATCCTTAAAAGTTAATCAATAATTTATTTTTGCAGTTAAACTCTGTTTCTAAACCATTTTATTGCAATGCCGGCTTTTGACGAAAATTTACCTGTTTCTCCCATACTTATAATATGTATACCATAATATGCGCGTGTGAAGGTGTTTCCACCTTTCTATGTGTAGCGATTGATTTTTCGTCTTTATTTTAATGTCATGGAAACAATTCCAGTTGCTTCTAGATATAATTAGAAGCTGGATTGATTTCCAATATATTAATGCGAGATATTGCACAGTAGTAAGATAAACATATTATTTATTAGTTTGCCCAGTGTAGTTCAAGGTAACTGCAAAGATCAAAAGTGCATTTTATGTTTACATAAAGTAACCCTTTATTTTTCTCCCGAATCGTAAGCAACCAGTTGATAGATGTTTTTAAGTAATGTAATGAGAAAGTTGTGTTTTTTTAATAAAAAAAATAATAAAAAATGGATCAGCACTATGATTTTTTAAGTTTTGTGATTTTGAAATTACTCCACCTGTGACGTCTCATGCTCTTTACGGTGAGTTGTCCTGATTGGTGGGTTGGGTTCCCGGTAACCGGAAGCGTATCACAATGCTCTGTCATTGGTTGATTTCGGAGAACTAGTGACGTCGTTCAAAGCAGTTAGTTTTTCATACATTTTCGAGAAACTTAGCCACAATTAAATACTCAAATTTTTACCGCATGTAAGAAAACATTTTTGTATCCAATTTCCCCGTAGGGCTGAAGTTCCTCAAGTGATCTAATCTCAATAAACATTCAACCAGTTAATTAATTATTTAATTTGACCACATCAAAGTATTGATTTGTGTCTTCATAGGGCTCTCTAACCTATATCCAATTTCCCGTTGCACTGAACTTCCTTATTATTTTTATATCTATTCCCCGTCCAGGCGGATGAAGAATAGAGTTCGGTGTGTGACTGAATAGAGAGAGAATCTTGGACAATCGTTTTCGATTCGACTACTACTCTTGATTGAAAGAGTTAACTTTATGCTATACATATATCTATGACATACTTGGAGTTTAAAGCAAAAACGCCACGTCTAAGATCTCTGATTCTGGAAAAAAACATTAAAACCAGTAGCGAAAAGACTATTTCTTTTATGTTTAACGTGCAGCTCGTGCGTGGTATAATCAGTAATGAAAATACTATTTTTAAAATTTTTATGTACACATTGAACTTAAAAGAATGTCTTTTCTCTACTGATTTTGTTGGTTTTTACCAAAACAGTCATCATGGACAGTGGCATTTTTGCTTTATACCCCCTCATTTCATCAAAAGTTGATAGCTACAAATTTTCAAAAAATAAGATGTCTTCGTAAATGGCATCAAATAATATTTGTTTAAAAAGTAAATAAAAATATTTCATATTTTATAAATACTGTAGCCAACGTGTTACCGGCGTCGTGTTGTGATTCCGCTGTTTACAGACCCGTTCACTGGTTGAAGGTAGTGGAGGCTAGGCGACCCAGTTGCGTCTCATCAAGGCCGGATATGTCTTCAGAAGGGCCTTTTCAGGTTGAATTGCCCAATTTGCCGTGGTTAGGAATCCGTAGAAAGAGATGTCCAAAATCAAAGTCCAAAGTGAAGCGAAGGCCACAAGAAATGAAGCCGAGTAGAAATCTGGGTCGGGGCAGAGAGTAGAGATGAGTGAACGCCAAACATCAGAGAAAATGTGACTGTTTATTTTTAAATGTGCATGTTTTATACCGTTAGCACTGCGCGCCCCACCATTAAACCCCGCCGTGCGAGCCTAGAATATCGTAGCGGAGAGAGAGAGAGAGAGTGATAGAGGAGGCCACCTGTCCGCTCTAGCCGTATAGTTTTAGTTTTTCTTCAATATAGGTATAATTTATACTCTTATTAAAAGTCAATATATAAATAAATAAACAAAACAACACAAAGAGATAGTCAGGTTTCAAGAAATAACAACTCATTCCAAAAATAATCAATTAAACTAACACAAATACTACTGTTAGTTCCATATACTGCTATCTTCCATCTACTCATTAAGTCCATAATAGGCCTTTTTTTGAAGTACGCTTTTTTTGAAAATGTTGAATTTATTGTCCGTCATAATTAGGACATCGTCGGGTATTCTATTGTAGAAGCGTACGCAGTGCGCAGTGCCCCACAAACGATGTGCTTACCTTGCTTAGCTTCAATTCCGGGATTACCAATTTGTCTTTATTTCTAGTGTAATGATTATAATTGCCGCTATTTTTTTGAAAGAGAGATATATTTTTACGCACATACATAATATTATCATAAATATACTGACTATATACTGTCATAATTTTTATTTCTTTAAACATATTTCTTAAAGAATCGCAAAAATTTAAGTTGTAAGTACCTCTCACTGCCCTCTTTTGCAAAACAAAAACTGCGGAAATGTCGGCAGCCCGATCCCAAAATGCCACAAGACATAATAGTGTGAAAGTAGCTAAAATAGACTATTTTCACTGTAGCTACATTCGTTATTAGTCGGATCTTCCTGACGGCGTATGCTGCTGCACTAAATCTTGCCGCTAAAGCTTTTATATGGGGGGCCCACTGTAGGGTAGAATCTATAGTCAGACCTAGGAAAACTGTGCTTTTAACAAAATCTAGCCTCTTGTTATCTAGAATTATTAATTTCTTACATTACGTAAAGCAAATTGAATACATTTAGTTTTAAAAAAATATATAATTATATATTTGTCCCTCCAGCCACACACGTCAGTCAGAGGGCAGCAGCGCAGCACGAAACAATGCAGATTCAAAATCATTCAAACTGATTTATTAAAACTAAATAACTATTCTTAATGCCTCAGTATGGAAAAGGCCACCTCCATATGTTACAAATACTAGTCTTGATGGAGAAGGCAGCACATTTCTAATACGCACATACCGAGGTTCCTAATGTTAACTATATAATCTATCGAGGTGGTGGTTTCAAGAAAGGCCGCTTTCCGTAGTTGACGTCCTTGACAAATACAAAAAATAATATTCAACGTGCAGTTTTATTTGAATTGTTGATTTGGGATGACTTTTTTTAAAACTTTTAAAGTGCAATATCTCACATCTAGTAAAATGTAGTTACCAACTTGTGTCAGAAATCCGACAATATGTAACATAACTAAACTTACTAAAAGTAAGAAAAAGATTCTAATTATAGACGCAGCAAGCAACATCTCCATCTTCAACTTTTAAACACTACAACTTCGTAGTTTTATATTACTGTCCTTAGTCTTATTTGAGTCAAATCTGGAAGCAGTAATAAGCCGCGGTGCAAGGAAATGAAAGCTTAAACATTTATGGTGTACAACAGGGCCTCCGTTCAATATAATTATAATGTAGATAGATAGATGTGCACTGATATGCAAATTTTATAATGAATGCAATTTGTATTCGACTCACCAGTTATGTTTTTGAATATTTTTGAATAATAAAAAAAAACTCTAAAGCTACAAATTGTTAATAAAACTTAATTAATTCATATACTATTCTGCGAACTACTGTGGAGTGTTAATTTTTTTGTAATTTTTCTCAAGTCATTATTTTTTTTTAAATATATTTTTTGACAAATTTCAATTGTAGCATAAGCAGATACAATCAAAGGTAGTATACAAGTATGTCAGGATCAATACGTGCGGTGTTCCGTCCTCTGCCTACCCCTACGGGATATGGCGTGATAGTAGTAATAGTGATTTTATTTATATTAAATAATTTAGTTGTAACGCAAAAATTTATATGTGAATATGAATTTGTCAACAGAACCGAAGACAAAATGTGCGACCGAAAGGCAGTGATTAAGAATGCCGACATGGGGGACGAGATGCAGCAAGATGCCGTGGATTGCGCAACACAGGCATTGGAGAAGTACAATATTGAAAAGGTTTGCCAAATTTATAATGTAGAGTTCGGAAGATCTTTTATTATTTATTATTATTGAAATCACTCTCGAAATCTTTAGCAAAATACAAGGCATAAGATAACTATTCAAAGAAGTAAGAACTTACAGATTTCGCATTAATATTTATTATGTATACAGAAGGTGAGGAAAAAACTCTCCTCTCCCCCTGTTTCCATGTACATTTATAACTAAAATTTCACAACAAAGAATTCATTAGATTTTTGTAGGTGGTAAAAATGTAAAAGTTAAGTAGAAGATAAATTGAACGTAGTTATGCAGAAAGCAGCCAGTCCACAATTTTGAAAAAATGTGACATGGGTGCAGTAAGGTGGTCAAAATGTTCTGCTAAAAACAGCCAGGCCGCTTTCATACAAAAATAGGTCGATCACAAAAAATTCATTTTGAAATTTTAAGAAGAAAAAAAAGAAAAATCTTAAGGTACTTTACAAATCATTAAAACCGGTTAAATACATAATTGGATTCTTGTTTGTAATATTTAAAAAAACTAATGTATTCATTGTTTATCATTTTTCAAAGTCAAAAACATTCCAACTGTTGTGTAGATTTGATGATCTACTCTTTTCACAAAAGTGCTATTATCTCTGTTTCACTTTTCTATGACTGTCTACTTTCTGCATAATTACGTTCAATTTAGGATGTCATCAATAGACCTGATAAAACATTGTATTATACTCGGAGTAATAAAACGCCATCCGCTTGTAGAGTCGCCCATACAGACAAAAAACATATGATTATCAATCACGAAGTTAGTTACAGTTTACTGCAATACAACGGGCCGTAGGTACTCGGGTTGAGAATTGCAAGCGCAAACCGAAATCATCCGTTACGTGTTTGTTGTTAGACCCAAAACCAAACCAAAAATTTGAAAAGCTTTTAGTGCGAAAAGGCGTCTCTTGCGGGTGGGTAGCTAATTATTACTTTGAGGTATTATACAAACAATATTATAATAATGTTACTTAGCTAACAGTAGAGTTCTGAGGAGAGCATCTATAGTGCCAATATTCAGTTCAATTAATTTCTTTAAATATAACATATACATTACAAGCATACATTCAATACGTACATATTATAAAAAAGAAAAAATACACGAAAGAAACTCGTGTTAGGAGAAGTAGTAGGAGAATCTTGCTCCGGAAAACCCCTTCGGATACATGGAACAGATCAATATCCAGAGCGATGTTTATCATAGCGATAGCCCTTCCAACAGGCATAACCATAGGCAGGTTGGTCCTGTACATCGGAATATGAAACAATCTATGCTGACGCTGTCTTAGGTAATTATAGGAACACACAAACCAATGCTCATTATAATCTCAGAATTATCGATCATACCGCGCAACAATCGATAAAAATGTGTAGTCAAATACACATTCCTTCTAGTCTCCTGTCTAACTGTTGTAGCCAAGCATACCCTGGAGAAACTCAAATCGTAGCATGCAAATTTGTGAGAGGTCAGATGAGCGCACCAAGCGTTAGTGTTGCTGCGCTTGTCTGACTTCTCTGAGCATAACGACTCTAATGCTCGTCTGACCTCTCTAAGCGCAGCAACACCGATGCTCGTTTGATCTCTCATAGTTTATTACACTGCTGCATCTTCACCGACGCTGCAGATACTCCTCGGAACTCCGCCTTACAATACTATTAGAACCTAGACTCCGAACAAACTGTATATTTCTAAAATCAAAATACCAGTAGGTGATACACAAATAATATTATTTGGTTTGTGGTCCCGTGGCTAGTGTCGCAGTAGATAAATATATATTATAATTAAATATGTATTAAAGCTGAAAAGGTGTACCTTAATGTATTCTATTTATTTATTAACGGACACTGTCCATGTATACAATTTAAAGGATTTAAATATTACAATAAAATAATAGTTTAAAACATTTTAAAAAAGAAGGAAAGAAGTATTGACAAACATAAGGGACATCGAGACAAGATCTGGACTATTTATTTAGTGCTCGTTTAAATCGTTGTAAACTTAAACCAAAAAAGTCCAGATGGGACATCAAGACAAGATCTGGACTATTTATTTAGTGCTCATTTAAATCGTTGTAAACTTAAACCAAAAAAGTCCAGATCTTGTCTTGAGTTAACAATAGGACAAAGACGGGTCATAGGAGAATTAAGGCCATAGTTTGTTTTATGCTAATCGATGAACAAGTACTTCATTGTTTCTCAACCTACAAGTCGGAATATCGAATTTTACTTATCCCAGTAATGTTAGAACATCGATTATACCATTTAGTATGCCGAACATATATATGGAATTAATATTAGTTCTACGTTTTTGAAAACTAGAAATATTGAACATTGACTCTATATCAGCGTAAGAATAATCACCTCTCTCTAGTCCAAGCATCCACTCTACTTTTCGCAGCAAGCGATGTTGGACTGATTCAATATGATTTATGCGATTGACATAGAATGGAGACCAGACCACGGAGGCATATTCTAGAAGAGGGTGAACAGTTGAACATATTCTATTAAATAAATAAATCATGAGAATGAAAATATTTTTTTTTTTTTAAATACTGAAATATTATTCTTACTAGTAACATTGTATTATGTATTTAGCATAAAATGTATTTTTTCATATGCATCCACTTGACCTTTTGCTGACATTTTGTTATTGATCGTAAATTAGTATATTTTGATAACATTGAATGTGTAAGTAACTGCAAGATAATGTGATTATTTTTCCGTACCAGCAAGCTTCTCGTTCTCACATTTGGGCTTTGTTCCAGGACATTGCCGCATACATAAAGAAAGAATTCGACAAAAAGTACAACCCGACCTGGCATTGCATAGTGGGGCGTAACTTCGGGTCGTACGTGACACACGAGACGCGCCACTTCATCTACTTCTACCTCGGCCAGGTGGCCATCTTGCTGTTCAAGAGCGGTTAGACAGTCCGGCCTCGCGTAGATGTTCCCTCGTATCTCCATCCGGTTAAACTAAATTGAAGAATGTGAAAAAATTTCCCAATATTCCATGTTCTCTTTGCATGACTGTGTTAAATCATTAGATAAATTTAAAGGGTAAAACAATATATGGGAAATTATTAGTTTAAGGACGGCGGCATCCTTTTCCGATGTCGCGTCGCATTATTATAATATAGATGTTACTATAATTTCAAATTATATATGTTGAGTTTTTTCGTGCCCCTTGATTTTTATTGTTTTATAAGTTTATCTTATATGCCGAGCAGAGTTGGAGTCAATCTACGGGTAGCTGATTATACCCACCGTTCTCCCACACGACTCCCCGAGATTGGAGTGTTCACTCTAGCGCAAGTCATCGACCAGCTACACGGTGAACATTTCATATTCACCTTCAGTTCAATTCTTAAAACACCTTTTTGTTTTAATGAGTTTGTATTTTATATCCATAAATGTAAACAATACCTATATCTATTACTACTCAACTTACTATAGTATAACGCATAATTTTATATAGTGTACACAACTACCTACCCTTTTATACCTTTTAAATATAAATATTGTATTTTTTCTATGTTAGGTTGAAACATTGACCGTTTGATTATGAATGTGAATTATTTCAGTAGGCTATGTTCGTATTAACGAAAGCTAAATATGGATGCCAATACCATCGATGAATAAAGCAGGGTCGTTTGACAAACCATAATGTAAACTAATTGGTTGTGTGACGTGGTCAGGAGTCATCTCCCTAGTCAGTAATGGTTCGGTTAATAATAGCCACTCACTAAGTTAATCTCTCACATTGGTAGCGATCTTCCGGAACCATCGGGAAAGACTTATGGTTTGAATGTCGGTTAGGATTATTGTGCGCTTGAACAATGGCATCTATAAATTACTCTCTTTAGACCATCATCATCTACGTGGAGCATGCTTTTGTTATCTGTCAATTAAATTATTTAAAAAATGTGTTATCTCGATAATCATGGACATTTTTGAATTTCAGACGATTGTTTTATTTTTGATAATTTTGTCAATTTCCTTATATCGGCTATATAAAGAAACCTCTAGTAATTAAGCGGTGTGATTGGAGGGTGTGAGAGAAATTCCTGTCTCGATCGTTTTACGTAATTCACTCTAATTAATAAGCACAAATTTATTTATGATTTGTTAGGTTTTTTTTTACTCGCAGATTAGTTCGAGTAGCTATTTAACCACTCCCGCATTTATGTTTATAAGACTAAATATTTAGCTGGATGTCTAAATATTGATATGTTAATATGTAGCTCATTAGCCGGTGTACCACATAGCATGCAACTTCGGGACTTGTAATTTCTAGAAATTTCATCAATGTAAAAACCATTTGGATTTTTTTCCGTGTACTTAAGGACAGGAGCAGGAATGCTATTTCTTGTTTAAGTTATGTTTGAAAAATATATCTATTTACTGAAGCGAAACTAAATCTACCAACTGTCGCAATGTGAGCAGTGACCACATTATTTGGTTTTGGTTTGTGGCAATAAATCAGTTCTCTTTGAATGTTGTTTTACTCCATCACAAACCCACCCACCACATGCATTCATTTCTTCATCATTCTGAGCAAAAACATAATACTTCATAGTATATTTAATTTTTCAACTGACATTTCTTGGTGGAACTGCATTTTAGTAATTCCAGGTTTTGTCGCGACCGACATCGGAAAGAAATTTTTTTGTTGCATTTTAGACTGGACATTTGACACCTGTATAAAATGGCCTATCAGCAAAAAAAGTTTTTTCCAAATTGATTTAAAATCCTTAGTAGTTCGTTTATTTTACTAAACCTGTAGCCATAGGCCGTCGAATTCCGGAGTAATAGCCGCGGCATCAGCTAATTAAAGCTAATACCTTCTGGAAGAAATACAAAAAATAGACCTTTTGAATATGTCACTATTTATTGTGTAAAGTAAAGTGGCCACTTAAACCAGCCAATGACAGGTCATATGCCCTGTAAATGCCTAGACTTCTATATTCCCTTCTCAAAAATGTTTTCCCCCTCTGTTGCAATAAATTTAAATATGAATAACCCCCTAGGGAGGAAATCCAGCCAGTCTGCAAGCATTTGGACATACTCAAACATTGTTGAACAATCCTATTTATTGAATATATAGATATTAGTTATATTTTAAGTACATAAGTTATTAATAACAGTAACAGCTGCCAGCTAGTGCTGTACATGTAGCTTGCTAATTACAAAAAGAGTTTCCATTTCAACGAACTACGACTCATTCTTAAACTAGTTAGTGAATGGTTGATTTTTTTTGCATTTGTATGATTTTTCACAAACATTTATACTATTGAGCTTTCAGATATCATAAATAATTGTTAGAAAATGGAAATCTAGTTGCAGAGTAGGAAGCGAACCTCTGGTTTCCGATCCAAGTTCAGCAACACTACTGTGGGACCACAACTCAGCTTTTATCTCTGGCGTATTTTATACAACTTTGGATGATATTCCGAAAAAAAATGAGAAAGGGAACATCATTTTTAATTATAGTCTGTGGTGTAGTGGTCGAGACGCTTGCCACACACGAAAGGTTCTGGATTCGATTCCCGATGAGAACACAAATTAAATTTAATGATTAATTTATTTACAATTTTTTGTTTACATTTGTTAATTTTTTTTTTAACATAATATATCACTTTATTTACAAAAACAAAAATCCCACATTAAATAATTAAAATGCTGTACAGTAGAGGTTGTTAAAGAAAACACGCAGTTACTAGAGAATATTTTAATTTTTCCCAAAAATAAATACTTTTTCCACCAATAGAACATACAATATAATTTCAAGTGTATAAAAAAATTTGAGAGCAAGATCTGGTAAAAAAAAAGGATTACTTATCAATGTTATATTATATCAATGATAAATTATCATTGATATAAAAGAATAGGAAATAAGAGATTTTTCTAGATTGGTTTTATACAAAACAAAACATCAGAAAAATAAATACTAAACTAAAACTAATTGGCAGGGTTCTTTTCCAAAACTAAATTTGAACTTTTTCAGGAATCAATATTTTTTATTATAGACTGAAGTTAAAAAAAACGATGGGGGGGTACAGTTAAGAAGGTATGATGGGTATTTTTATTTTCTGAAAAAATTAGGCCGGTTCACCAAATACACTAATGCATATTTGAAATAATATTTTTTTTTGTTATGAAATTTTACCTAAACTGACTTATTCTGGAAATAGTTTTTTATAAAAAAATTATGTCTACCCTGGAAATAGTTCATTTTGAAAAAAAAACTGATTATTAAACTACAAAATCATCCAAAATTATGGTTCTTAAAATATAGTTGGATTAGAATGACAGCTGTCAAACTAATTTCATTAGTGATGGGAAATTACTGATCACTGATCAAATCGATTTTATCAGTTTTTTCATGCAATCATGAAATTCTGTTTCCGAAAATTGATATAAAAATGCAAAAACAAGCCTATTATAGCGTGTTTAAGACAATTGTTCACCAAAAAATAAGAAATTTATACTTTTTTCATGAACAACATCACATGAATTATTGTTTTATTCGATCAACTTACATTGATCGATTTCTCCCATCTCTAACATTTTTGCAAAACGATGTAATCTTGTAAGAACGTCGTTAATAATTAGGTTTATTTTAGTTTTTTTTTAGTTTTAAAGCTGTTTTTATGCATTTATGTTGATTTATATGTCAAGCATGTATTTAAAAAAAAAATTAACATGCCAGATACGAATGATTTTTCGTGTGTCAATATAAATCACTCCTTAGACGTTACTACAAAGTTATGTCCTCACTTTTTCTGACAAATGTCATTCTAATCAAGCTATATTTTAAGGACTATAGTTCGTTTTTACAAAAAAAAAATAAGCAACATGTTTTGCATCCCCAAATCAACTAACTCAATTTAACATATTCTGGAAATAGTCAACTTTGGAAAAGAAACTTACAAATACGAGGCACTGAAAGAAAGAGAAGCTTAAACAACATTTTTTTTAAATATGTATCTCTTGCCAATACAATAAATAAGAAAATTGTTATGATTACAATTTATTTTGATGGAAAACATACGCCGTTTTACTGAGAACGGCTTGATATTTTTAAAAGCTTCTCTGGTTCTCAGTGGGCCCATATTACACAATATGACAGAAAATCAGACAGTTATACCTTAATTTCAATGTCTAGGAATACAAGAATTCATTATTACAAAAAAATACACATTAAAATGTTGCAATTGGTTATTCTTAACTTGTTTCAGAATTAGCACCTAGGGATTGCCAATTACATTCAGCAGAAGACAGATTTCTATAATCTTGCATCAACGGCGAGAAATAAGGAACTCTGTTTCATTTTGAGAATGCCCAAAACATTGTTTTGGTACAAATACTCTTTACTTATTAGATTTTAACTCTTAATCCCAGATAATTTAGCATTAAATGTGCAAAAAATCCCAAGAAATTTACTTGCAAAAAAACATATTGTCACCTCAATTTGAATGCAATGTAAGTAATTTTTTTCTGCATTTCAATCTTAAGATTATGATTGATTATTTTTCATCGTGCAAAATTGTTGACAGAAAAAAACTTTTGAAGAACATTTTTGGAATAACGCGTATCTCAAAAAAGATATGTATTGCTTGGAATACAGCGCAAGTCGGTAATTTCTATAGAGCCATTTTGGTGAAAGGGCGCTGTACAATAAATAAATATCCCAGCACTTCTTGCAGCTACCGAGCGCATGGACGGTTGGGATTCTAGTTCCTCATTTTCAATTATGATGTATTTCAATTATAACAGATAGGGTCAGTTGTACAATAGTTTACTTTTGTTTGGATAAATGTATACCTTAAAAACACAATATACATATACATATATATATATAAAACAAAATATTAGGTAAAAAATGAATATTTTTGCACAAAATTACTGATTTATGAAGTTTTTATTGTCTCCTGTTAAGTTATCATTATGTGACTTTCGTTTTATTCAAATTGAGGCAACAATATTGAGTTTTGGAACATAAAAACTTAGTTTAACACTTTGAGGTCGATTGTTTATCTTCCCCATGAGATTTTCCACATACACCAGTTAGGGCTGATCATCGGCTTTTTGGGATTAAAAGGCCTTAGGTTGGTTTTAGTCTCACGCTGACTGTCGGCTCTGATAGGTTAATACTATGAAGCGTTCCTGAGTAACGCTGAGCCGTGCGCAGCCATACATGGTGCGTGTCATCCTGTACATCCAGTGCTCTTGTCCCTACCATGTAGACAATGAGGGGGTTTAGAGCGACAGCGAAAGGGACATTGAAAGTTGTAAATGTAAATATTTGTTCCGGGTTTTCCTTACTGAATTTGGTTGACAGAGGAAGAAATATAATCAATTTGTAAGGAAAAAAAAAATTATAAAGTTTATGTTTGAAGCACTAAATTTGTGGTTATTCATTATAATAAAATAAATAAAACAACTTTGTTATTAACCACAAATTTTTTTAATTTTTTATTTTATACCAACCGGTTTCAAAGCAAACAAGCTTCTTCGTCAAGGTGATTGCGATTCAATCTACATTGGAAAAACTAAAAGAAACTTCAATATTAGAGTAAAAGAACACTTAAGATGCTTAAATAATAATAATTTTTCTGAATTCGCAAATCAGCTGATAGAAAATAATCATAACTTTAATATAGACACTGGATTAAAAGTACTTCATGTTGAAAATAAAATATTAAAATTAGACAACTTAGAAATCAAAAACGCAATTCATAATAAGAAAATAATAATTAATAACCAAATAAACAATATTTCTTTTAGTCCTCTCCTGTCTAGCTTCGAAAATATTGTTATCAAATTACCACCCGTGTAAGGAAAAAACGACTTGATTTATTGGGTCCACGTGTAGTATTTAGTTAAACATGATAAGAATAAAATAGGCATTAATTCATTAGTTACGTAAACCTTGACGAAGAAGCTTGTTTGCTTTGAAACCGGTCGGTGGAAAAAAAAAAAAATTAGTGGTTAAAAACAAAGTTGTTTTATATATTTTATTTTGAAAAAAAAAGCTTGCTTGTATGAGTGAATCTAGAGAAAGAGACATTTAACATTCAGTGAGTGTTTTCGTTTCGCGCTGATCCGACGCGCTGACAAATACAATCATGTATGTCTGTACTTCGCGGTGATCAGCACGATATTAAAACGACTTGAGCTGACAGGACGGCGCTGACTAGCTACCTGCCGGCGTGAGACTAAAACCAGCTTTTGAAGTATGTAAATAATTAAAACCACACGAGATGTATAATCAAATCGTAACACACTGTTAATATATAATCACTAACAAGGCCGCACATTATTACAAGAATTGCTTATAATACAAATAATCATTTTAAAAGTGCTCTTGTGGATGTATCTTGATATAAAAGGTGTAAATCTTAAATATGAATGCAAGTATACACTATCATAAATACCAACATTTAAAAAATATTTCTTCTACATCAAATATAATTTTGTCAACCATGTGAATAAATATATTTTCAGGGTGTCCTTTAAACCCTGTCACATCCAAAACCACGATGATCAGTATGGGCAATAAGACATATTAGCATATTTCAAAAAATATATAGAACAAAGATATTTTTTTAAAATAAAATATTAAAAAAAACAATTGGTTGCTTACTTCTGCAGGGGAGAACTGAGGGGAGCGCGGCGCAGTATCAGACTCCCCCCTTCCCCCCTCTCGGTTTACCCCTACAGAAGTAAGCAACCATTTGCTTTTTTAAATATTTTATTTTAAAAATTTTATTCGTTCTAAAAAATTATTTTTGTGCCAATATGTCTTCTTTCTCATACTGATCATCGTGGTTTCGGATGTGACAGGGTTTAAAGAACCCCTGTATATATTTTTAACTGTGAGATATTGTTTTAACTGTTAGATTTTTTAAAATATGTACCATGAAAATTGATATTTCGTATTACCTACTTAAAAATGTTTAAAAAACGTGATCATAAAAATATCAACTAAACGTCCTCAAGTTTATTATTTTGAGGGAGCTAATTTTAAGCATTTAAATGGGGCTAGTTAAAAGCTTCTGACACAATCCTTCGATTCTTGTTTGAAAATTACCCCTGGATACAAAAATCATGGTAGGAAATCATTGATAAATGCGCTTAAAAGATAGCAAATAACAAAACTTAGCAATGTTTCTTTTTTGGGTGATACATGTGTGTTGGATTTGTTCCGACGTTTCGGCTACCATTGCAGGAGCCATCTTCAGGGTAAGCTGAGTGTTTTGTAGAAAAAAGGTGTGTGTTTAAGTACTAGTAATTTGTACTGTGTCGCAGTCGGCAGTAGGCACATTTCTATTCATTTTTGTAGTATGTCCAACACACACGATATCACCCAAAAAAGAAACATATTGATATCAGTGACCGTGAAAACCTTCGCACCTATTTAACAAAACTTAGGATTATTTATCTGGCCATATGTGGCATCTGCAATCGTAAGAGGTTAAATAAATATACAAGTCAAAATGTTTGTTATTTTTCATTACTCTAAGTACATTTATTATATTAACATAAAGAATGAAGTACATACCATTATAAATTATTATAATATATTACAAATATTAATGAGTCACCAATGTATAAAAAGCTTGTTAAAAACGTTAACACGAACGTAATCTAGCAGATTTCAGTTTAATACCCGTAATAATAAATGCATTTATAGGCATATTGCATGAACTGAAACCGGCTGACAGTAATATTATATATTTTTATATTTGCAATCTTAAATATAATTTGCATAAAACTATACATCCATAAGGCAATTTTCACTTTAAATGCATTGAGCAATATTGCATTAAGGAATTTTTAACAATTTCTTTTATTTATCAAATTAATAAATATTATGTATGTTTATTATCCATTTTATTAAGTCAGACAAGTCCAAAAATCAAAACTTAATTTGAATATGCTGTTTTTTTAATTTTATTTTCTCCCCTATCTAATTCACTACTCAAATTATGAAATGCAAAAAACTTATGCAGAGTTAAATGGTGATATTGCTTGGGTCATTTCAAAAACATTCCTAAATGTCATACTAATAATGGCGGCCGTCAAGAATGTTTCCCAAATTTACGAATGAGTATTACTACGGTACAAAAATTGGAATAAAATGATAATAAAGGTATAATAACTTGAGTGAGTTTTGTTGGCGTTCGATTCCCGACACGGTTGATATGAAATATTTATTTAGAACGGTGTTTTTACACTCGACTGTTTCATAGTCCCTGGACTGGTACCTGAAGCGTAAGACTGATAATCTTACTTTCATGTTACAAAAATGACCAAGATAAGCTGCGATTGGTGTACCAATGAGTGGCCCTATGCACCATTAGGTGCGGAAAGGGAATGATGATGAACTCGAGTGACAACTGACAACTTACAAATGATACATAAAATGAAAACAGCATATGGCCAAAGATCACACATATACCTTGGTTCTAAGATCTGTAATATTCTTCCAAAAAGTAAATGGGACTTTCAATTATAAGCGGGACATAAAGAGGTTTTGAATTAGTATAAATCGTAACAATAATTTGTCTTTTGGCAACACTGCAATGCACAGGGCCAAAATATTATTTGTGCATTTATTATTTTTAAAAACTGTAAAATGTATTCCTCGGCATAGGATTTCCCAGTGAGGAATACATCATAACCAAATTATGCTACTACTACTACTACCATCACGCCATTTCACCGTAGGGGTAGGCAGAGAGAATGGACCGCCACACACGTCTATCCTGGCATACAATCCTAGCTTCTTCCACATTCATACATCTTGTCATACATGCCCTTCGGTTCCGTCTGCTTTTGACATGACCAGACTTAAGATTTTGGTTTATCCGATCATGCCACGTCTTCCTTGGTCGTCCTCGTCTAACGTTACCGTTCATTTTCGCCATATATACTTGTTTTACCATTCTTTCGTCGTCCATTCGTTCTACGTGACCAAACCATCTCAGAGACCCTTTTTTAATCTTATCAATTATACTTGTCAACAATATTTTGAGTTTGTCCAAATTTTTGTAGACAAGGACTGGATTCAACTCCCTGGGGAGCTGTTTATATTAACATATTACAACAGAGATGAAGAACATTTAAGATAAGGTAATATAGAAGTCTGGGCATCTACAGACTTACACTCTCGCCTGATTTCATCATTTGTAACCCTGTCATACATTGATTTATGGTAGAGTTACGAATGATGAAATCAAATTATGTATGTGTTTATAACAATTAAATACTCAATTAATAAAAAAGCAGACATTTTGCCAATGTACCCAGTCACTAAACATATGTTGCTAAAATTTAAATAGCCAGTTATTCTCTCATTATTTCTTAACTAGTAATTTGGAGTTGTATGACAAATGAAATGGACAATTATTGATGAATCTAAAACATTTACAATTTGTATCCTGAGTGAATAGAGCACACTCCAAAGGACAAATTTTCATAGGAGACGCCGCGGAAGCCAGCATTTTCAATCATTCGTTTGAAGGTATTCTGCAAAAGGGAGCAAAAATCATTGTTATGGTTCAATAAAAAACTTATAATAAATACACCAACTCCCGTTGTGGATGCTTTCCACCAATACAAAACACCGTAGGTAAGATAGGTGTTATGTAAAACTATTAGTGGGAAGGATAAATACCGAAACAGATTTTAGTGTAAACTTAAATGACAATTCGTAAAAATGAGTTCTAATTTTGTGTGATATAAATCTGTTGATTTTATGAATGTTGTAAAAGAGTTTTCAATATAAACACCAAAGTTTAGGTCCAGTATCAATAGGTGTTGCCTCATACAGTACAGCTTAAAATTAGGAGAAGAGTTAATAATAATGGTTTATTAACAAAAATTACAATTTCTTTTTCTACTACATACATACTTAGGTAATAGATTTCTTTGGATTATATCTAGTCTGCCCAACTAGGTACAATCTGTCTTAAGGCAGACATTTTTATGCAAAAATAAACAATAACATGACTACCTACTAGTTAATTTATTATAGAGTTATACAATATTTAAATATACCATTTATTATTTTAGAATGTTTTTTGGCAAGTTTTCCGATTTTTCTATACCTAAATCCAGTAACCATTTTATTACAAATTTATTTAATTGAATTCGGGTCATGGTTTTATAATGTTCGGGTAGCATATTGAATATTTTAGGGCGCAGAAACTTGAAATTTCTTTGCCCGAATTCAGAGTTTGTGGTAGACCCCATGACCCATCCTTTAGTTTGACTTCTGGTAGTGTGGGAGTGTTCCTTTTGGGATTTGGTAAAATAATTTGCTTTCACAATTATTATGTTATATTTACATATATAACTTTATTTCAGCTATAATTGACGCACAAGTCACGTAGACTTTTTGCTGCTGAAACTTCGGCTCAACCGGAACCTGCCGTCAGGATGTGTCGGATTACGTTTGGCTGTACTCGGGTGGAAAATTAGCACAATTAAAGATACTGGATTGTTATCCATTCACATAATTAGTTATAGTATTCCCATTGTCTAACATAAAAAGTAAAAACTAGACTGATTTTGTTATTTGTTGACTATAGTTAGTAGTTTTAAGATCTTTCATAATTAGATTTTTGTAATTCCTTTATAATCAATAAGTTCATATAGTGTAGATTGAAGAACTGTTACAGTATATAAAATAAAATAATAAATAAAATAAAATAAAATATTAAAGTCGAGGTATTTTAATGTTTGATGTGCCCTTTCCAAAATTATATGCATGTCAGATATCGTTCTAAAACGCCTTCACAGGCACGTCTTAATTCTAAAACATAATTTAATCCACATTATTTCATCAAAAAATTATCAACGTCACAACGCGAAAAAAATATTTTACTGTTCTGTCACACTGTTTTAAGGTTATAAGATTTTACGATAATTTATACTCCACATCTATTTTATAATTTCACTTATAACTTGCACGCTTATTTAATAATTCCTTGTTAATATGCTTCATTATGATTTCGATAATCATACACTTGACACGGATCTACTAGGACTGGTCATGATAAAATTATTCGTTCATATCAAAACTGTAACGATTGTTACCCTGTAAGCTTTGTACTTAATGTGCAAAACATACAGTAGGTAATTAATGATTAAACTTGAAATGTTGAAACTGAAAGAATAAAAGATCTCGGATATAATATTATATATAATAATTCCGCTTTGAAACAATTATTATTAATAGGACCTGTCACTTATTAGCAATTATTTCTTAAAACTATCTGAAGATGGAACTGGCGTCGTAAGTCGTGAGGCAGGAAGACACATTAGCATATTAAAAAAATTTATTTAGAACAAAAAAATTTTAAAAAAAACAAATGGTTGCTTACTTCTGCAGGGGAGAAGTGAGGGGAGCTCAGCGCAGTATCAGACTACCCCCTCCCCCTCCTCGTTTCTCCCCTGCAGAAGTAAGCAACCACTAGCTTTTTTTGATATTTTATTTTTTAAAATTTTATTCGTTCTAAAAAAATATTTTTATGTGCCAATATATCTTCTTGCTCATACTGATCATGGTGGTTTCGGATGTGACAGGGTTTAATGAACATCCTGTATAATTCCTCTGTACGTGTGATGTCACTGAACTCCTTCTAAACGGCTTAACCGATTTACGTGCGGTTTTCAGAGAAACATAGATCTTTGCGCTGTGCGTGTTTGTAGATATTCAATCTTATATGTAAAAGAGACGTAAGGAGCATAAATATTTTGATGTTGGTTTTTTGTGTGTAAAAAAGTTTATTTTTGAATGTTTACAAACAGCATATGTTTTTTGTGGATCTTAATCAGATTCTTTTCTTAAATTCCTTATAATTTCTACCCATTTATTTATTTATACTGGATTTTTGGTAATACTACAGTAATATTAAATTCAAAACATTTAAAAAAAGTCGTATTCCTACATAAGTATACCCCTCTGTTGGTGAGAAGACCGGAGTTTGACGTTTGCAAAAAGAATGCGACATTTGAAAAAAAAAAAATTGTGTTTTGCAATTCAACCATAAACAAGTACCAAGGTACTTACCTACTTGAATTCAATATTGAAATATTATCAATTTTTAGTTTTGGAATCTAATCACAAACAAGTATCTAGGTACCTACTTATCAATGAAAAGTCTTTTGACAATGTTCGGGCAGGACAACGTCTGTCGGGTCCGCTAGTATATATATATATGTATTTATATAGAGATAAATAATATCTATATTGTAAAGAATTAAGAGACACTCACTTGGTCAGGAAATTTTCTTATACTTTCCACCAAATATTTATATGGTTTGAATTGTCCAGCAATTAACTGTCCCATCAATGGAATTACTTGAAATGAATAGCGATCGTATATCCTAAAACACATGACATGTTTATTAATTTCAAATTGCATACTAGAGACAAAGGTAAAATGTATATTTTATTGATAATACAACAGAGATAAGGAAATAAATTTGTGATTTAAAAAAAGAACAAAGTCAATACGGCATGTTTAATGTCAATACGTGCATGTCGGTGAACCAAGTAAACATACAAATTTTGTTTGCATTGACTTCTACCAAGTCGGTCCCTCAATGTTGAGGATCGTGATCACCGTGAACACTTCTGATTAGTCTGTTCCATTCCAGTTTGTCCTCAGCCCGACGCACTGACTCATCAAATTTTAGCCCCGTAGCCACCTTTATTTGGTCAGTCCATCTATATGGGATTCTACCCCGGCTTCTCCTACCTTCAACTCGGCCAGACATTATTGCCTTTTCTAGATTGTCTGGCTCACGTCTAGCAGTATGTCCAAAGAATTTGAATTTTAGAATAGAATTTGCATTAACATAGGTTTATAAAACATTTTAACACACTGCACATATTTCATATTTAAAATGAAAAATTAACAAAGAACAACAGTTTATAATAAAGGCAAATATATAAATGAAAACGGTATTAATTTTAAGCTGAACTAAGTTATGATTATTTGTTTGCAATAGCAATTATAATGTTTGTAGTACAATAATTTGTTTGTGATAACGGAGGAATGCAAAAAAAAACCATAGGATTATAATTTTTTTTTTTAGTTTTTTTAAATTGTAACTATTTAAACAGTCTTTTTTTCCTATTTGTCCCTTTTGCTGGCAAGAGCTGTATTGAAAGAAATAAAAAACAACTCAATTTTATCTTCGTATTGTTGGCAAAACGACATACCATTGAAATTGCTCCAATTCTAGTGTACTGAATTCAAGGCACATAAATCTTCCACCTGGTACTAAGACACGGTACGCTTCTTCTAGAACCTGAAATTAACATTTAAAGATAATATAAGAAAATATGAGAAAACGCATGTTAAGAATTTAGATGGATAGAGATACAACGGAGATCTCTCAAAATAAAAACATGTACACATCAAAACTATCGTCCAGGGATATGAAATTAACAAAAGTTAGGTTGCGATTCCTTGGGTGGTAGTGTAGGAGACTCACGGATCTCGCTCAGAGTTTTAAAGCCCAGTCAGTCGCAACTTGATTTCTATAATATTCTGGCATGGTTATTTGGGACTATCAGAAAAAGGCTTCAAATTCTAAATATTCTAATAAATCACAAGAATGCAAATTGCAAGTCTTAAAAAAGTTAATTCATATCAAAATTTATATAATAATTCACGGCAGTTTACAGCTTCTACGTATTTAAAAGGAGAAGTGCTAGGTTTAAACAGGGTCTACATTCAAAGTGTTCTGAAATATAATTTGACACTGCCTGGTTGAGTTTAGATAAAAATCAGCACCGCAATATTCAAGAATATCATATACATCATTCTCTTTCCGCACCTAATGGTGCATAGGGGACTGCATCGGTACACCAATTGCAGCGTACCTTGATCATTTTTGTTACATGATTATACATGAAGGTAAGATGATCAGTCTTACGATTCAGGTACCAGTCCAGGGACTCTAATGTAAAAACACCCTTTGAAATAAATATTTCATATCAATCATGTCAGGAATCGAACCCGAGACCCCTTGCATGGTAGGCAAACGCGCTGACCATTACACCACGAGGCTGACAATATACAAGAATATAATATATTCATAAATACTGACCAGCTAATTTTTTTTTAAACTCAACCGGACCAGTTCTATCCCATATATGTATCTATTGTTTCTACACTTTTGTAATCTTATTTTTTTATTGCGTACATGCACTTATCTTACACCTATTAGTGTATCTTTATAATTAGTAATTATTTCCTGTAGTTATCATGAGAATACAAGGTGTACATAAAATGTATAAACATTTGTTTTTCTAGATAACATGAACAAATAATAATCAACTGATAAATCAGAAAACTAACTCAATGTATGGTGCTTCAAAATTGCATTTTATTGAATGAATTAATTTGATTATGTACTTAACAAATACATGGTTGTTTTCCTTTTACACTTATTAGCAATAATTAATACTTGGCTTTTGAAAGAAGTATGACCGCGGCACTGGTGTTAATATGGGTGATATTGCAATGTTTTTTTTTGCCTATTTTCAACAGTTTCTTTTGATTTACTCAGTTGAAATTTTGAAAGTACATGCAGTTATTATTTTTTTGTGGGGATTGCATTATTAAAAAAATGGAAAATATTTTAAACGAATATCCCTTAATTAATTAACAAATAAAACGAACCGCTAAAAATGAAAATATATTAGATAATTTTCGAACTGAAAATTTTTTGGCGCATTATTTGTAAATATTTTGCAAAAATATACATATCAATGATTTAAGAGTACACTTACATTAGTTGAGATATTAAGAAGAATACTGACCATTAAGTAAAACAAAAATAAAAATATGTACATGAATAGTAATAGTAATGCAATGTGAAAAACCAAAATTTTACTATAAAAAGTGTGTAAAGTGGCCACTTAAACCAGCCCATGACAGGTCATAAGCTCTGTAAATGTCTATATTTTCTTCTTTAAAGTGTTCACCATCTCTAATGTATTTTTTTTTTCCTCAAACCAAGAAATGTTTTTTTTATGAAATCACTCAAAACATCCATAAAAATGCATGTGTTATTGAGGAAACTCCTTATCCAAGTTTATCTAAAGGTTATTTGAAAGTTTTTCAAATAAACCTTGCTTCAAAATGCTTCAACCTTTCTACTAAAACATTTGACAACTTTCCGCATTGTAATAACTAGTGGAGACTTTGAAACGCGAAACCCAAACAAGAATCAGAAGTAGCAAATGTCAACTCTAGGCATGGTGGGAGAGCAGTGAAGGGGGTAAAATACCAAAAAAAGTACATAATACACCTGTAAAAGGTACATATTCTTTGAGTATATTCATATATATTCATATATGTATATATTCTGGCTATCTATATCTGAAAAACTTTGGGAACAAGAGGGAATTTCAACTGTGGGCATTTAAAAGAACCTCTCCATCTACCATTTTCAAAATCCTTAGAAAATTTAATTTCAGAACTCCAAAGATTTTTAAAGTAAAAGATACCGAAGACATTAAAAACATTTTTCCTACCTTAAGAATACCGTTGAAAGGTATATATTGGCCATATCGAGTTTGTCCAACACCGTTTTCTAAGAAAAGTAGCACAGTTGCTCAGATTGCAAAGGGGTAATTATTCCTACTTTGAAATAGAGCAGTATCTCAATCTGTATTCATTGGAGAAACGTATAACTGAGATAGACCTTACATGCATTTTCAAAATACTTCCCAACCGAGCAACTTTTTTTTGATGCCCCAATGTCTATAATGTGTAGATAAGTTGATTCGTCACACAACTCGGAATTCTTTGGAAAAGATCTTCTGGCTTTTCGAAGATCTCTTCGCCATTATCACAGTGTGGGATGGAGATGGATTGGCGTGGGTTACCTTGTAAACCATTATTTTATTGGGCTTGTTTGTCTTTGCTACATAGTTTTATGTTCTTTTCGTTCAGTTTCTTGTACATATGTTTCTTCATATAACTTGTAATTGGCTTAGGCCGTATATATAATAAATATATTTTACCTTGTCAATATGAGTGCAGTTTCTAATGCCAAAAGCGATGGTATAGGCTGAGAAACTTTCATCAGGAAACTTTAAATCTTCTGCATCTCCACAAACCCAATCTATCTGAATGTTCCGGTCCGATGTATAACCGTTCCTAAAATAATGTATAAAATATTGAATTGATTTTTCTTTTGCCTTATTGAAAAAAAAATATTTGCCTAGTTTCTAAACTAAAACTGTATTTTCCATCCGCCTCGGCACAGGAATATTACAACAACAAATATAGGTAAAACATTAATTTTATAATACAATATATGTAATTTAGTCACGTACATCACATAATTAAAAATAGAAAAAATATGGTTTCTATAAAAAAGTTAGTGATTTAGATATAAATTTTAACTCTTAGGTTTACTGATTCAAAAAGATAATTTGTCCTTTTTTGAAACTGTGCACTTTTTTTATTATTAATAAAATAAAGACTTCATTATTATTTATTCATGTATATTTTATTTTTTAAATATTTAATAATAATAACAATAATAATCATGGTTTATTAACAATAATAACAATTACTTTATCTTCTACATACACACTTGGGAAATAGGTTTCTCTGGATCATGTCTAGTCTGTCTAACTAGGTACAACCTGTTTTAAGGCAGACATTTTTATGCAAAATAAACAATAACATTACTACCTACTAGTTAATTTATTACACAGTTCTGCAATAATAATTTATACCATTTATTATTTAAGAATGTTTTTAGGTAAATTTTCCGATTTAAATTTACATTATTTCAGTATTTAATAAACTGGTGTGAGACTAAACTAAATCTTATATTATATACAGATGAGAGAAACCCCTGGCAGTTTAACAATGTGAGTCATTGTGAACTGAAAATGGTCAAAACTAAAATAAACTATTTTATTTATAATTTCATCAAGAAATGTCAATAGAGAAATCCAATTTACGAATAATAACTTACTTCAACGCCCGGGACTTGCCAACTTCAAGCATAGCCGGGTTAATATCGCACACGGTAACATAACTTTGTTCCACCTCTCGATTGTCCAAATATTTTGAGAGTCCCCTCAGATACTTTATGTAGCGAAAAGCAATGTCACCTGTTCACAGAAAATATTAGATCAATCCTGTACTTATTCTTTTTTTAAAAGTATCTTATTTACTAATCAACGGACAAAGTGCAATTCGTACATCTTGATTTGAAATATAATAAAATAGAAAAACATAAATTAGAACAAAATTTAAAAAGCACGCTTGTGCGTATAATAAATACAGATAAATAAACATCGAGCTGGAGACACCCAAGTGTCGTTCTTTCGCTGTCCATTCAATCTACATGTCCTCACCAACGCAGAGCTTCTTTCTTGATTTTGTGAATAATGTTTATTTCAGCCTCACATGATGTACGAATCTCGACATTTGTGCACCATCCACAATTATCTACATCCTGATCATCATCATTACCTTTTCGCACCTAATAGTGCACAGGTCACTGCATTGGTATACGAATTACAGCGTATCTTGATAATTTTTGTGACATGAATGTAAGGTGATCAGTCTTACGCTTCAGGTACCAGTCTAGGGACTTTGAAATATTCTGCTGTGAACACCTTTTTAAATAAATATTTCATATCAACCATGTCGGGAACGGAACCCGAGACATCTTGCATGGTAGGCAAACACGCTGACCACGAGGCCGACTATAGTCCTTAAAATTTAGCTTGATTAAAATAACAACTGTCAAACTCATGTCAATAGTGATGGGAAATTACTGATCACTGATCATGTACCGATCAAATCGATTATCCTTTTTTTTCATTCAAACATGAAACTGTTTCCGAAAATTGATATAAAAATGCAAAAACAAGCCTATTATAGTGTGGTGAATATAATTATTCACCAAAAAATAAGACATTTATACTTTTTTCGTGAACATTATCAAATGAATTATTTTTTTATTAGATCAAATTACATTGATCAATTTGTCCCATCTCTACAGTTTTTGCAAAATGATGTAATCTTGTAAGAACGTCATTAATAATTAGGTTTATTTTAGTTTTTTTTTTTGGTTTTAAAGCTGATTTTATATATTTATGTTGATTGATATGTTAATCATTGTATTAAAAAATAAATTAACATACGAAATACAAATGATTTTTCGTGTATCAATCTAAATCACTCCTTAGACGTTACTACAAAGTTATGTCGTCAGTTTTTCTGACAACTGTCATTCTAATCATGCTATATTTTAAGGACTACACTTATCTACAGTTACTATTTATTTATTTATTAAAAACTACACTCGTTTAAATATTGATGAACTTATTAAGGCTTTTTAGGCTGTGCTCGTGCTAAGCCATAATAATTAACAATAAAAAATACATAGTAAAATTAATTCAATTATAATTAACATGTGATGAAATAGAATAACAATAATAGTAAAAATGTTTTAATCTGTCATAGAAATGATATTTGTTTTAAATAATTTTGAGTGTTATCATTCAACATACTGAATTATATGTATACATCGTGCAAAAAAGTATATTTAATTTTACAGAGTTTAACTATTGACAAATTCAAAGTTTTTTTATTAATAATTAATTAATAATTTGACGCATAACATGAGGCCGGCGCCAAAATATTGACGTAGTAACAAAAGATTAAAGTTGAATTTGTTTTGCAAACTCCTTATAATGGACACTCAATATAATTTAATATTGAAGGAAATTTCAATATTGTCTCTCGATAGTGAAGTAAACAATAAATAATAGCTCTGGTGGTACATCACTATTTTAGCGCCTACAACAATGAAGTGCAGCATTTGTTCCCCACACTCAGATGTCGCTAGTATACGTATTCATTTCAGAAGATAACCTATTTGTTATATTATCATACCTACATAATTAAACAGTACAATAATTATTGAAGTAATATGATAAATTTTGCTACAAATCATGATTTCTTCATTGTTTTGTTGATTCTGTGAACACAACTGAAACTCAGGCTTTGGTAATTATCTTTCATTAATAGCAAGCATTCATACGTCAATAATTAATGATATCATTATTGACTAAACAAACGTTGAGTAAATAATTCAGGAAGACAAGATTTATTAAAAACAATTAAGTAAAATACTGTGATAATTAAATACCTGTGCCTCCGGCTACATCCAACAGTTTAGTACCATATAATGGCCCCAATCTATCGATAAACGTATCTTTCCAAACTCTGTGAATTCCTGCGGACATGACATCATTCATGACATCGTAATTATCAGCTACATTTTCAAACACTTCACGTACTGTAAATGAGAAAACAGTATCACGAATGAATAATGTATTAAAATATGAATACAATGAACATTATATTTTTTATCAAGATTATGTGATCATAAAAATATAACCTTTTCCTGCTTTTTCGTTCTCGCCCACAGTTTCGAAGCCAAAGTGAGTACTTTTATCCGCTTCACCAGGGTTGCTTTTTTGGAAATTCACTTTACATAAAGTGTTAAAAGCTCTTACGTTTTTATGCGAACGATTTAAATTTAAAACGAATCTTCGTAAAGCCATATCGGACCCGTGCGCGCCAGACTTGGCTGTCAAATGAAACAATAGATGAATAGATAAATATTGTTATGTTGCCAAAAATGAGTACTTTTTGTCCATAGAAAATTGAAGATGTATCATCGAAATGTAACCATAAACAATAGAAAACTGTTTAGTCAGGGTCGACGTTCAAGGCGCATGGAAGGAATGCAATAAAGTCTGTTCATTATTACAAGAATTTCCAAATAAAGAAAACAGCCGCCTGATACCCGACGGAAAGTAGCCTATTACACACATATTATTATTAATCTAAACGGCATGGTAAAATTTCAGTGGATTGAAATTTATTGGATTCGCTGGTACCTATTTAAATTTGTAAATGTTAATATATATTTTTTTTATCAAACTCCACAGGTAATGATGTTCCGAAGGCGCTGGAGTTGAATTCAAAGCCAATATTTAAAAAAATGTTTGTTTTTTCATTCATACTATATATATATACATAGAAATATAATTACAAAAATACACTTTAAAAAAATACATCTTAAAATTAAGCTATAACATAAATTGGAAAAAATGCCCACAAAGACTTAAGCGTCTCTTGAATGTTAATAATTTGTTTTACATGAATACTGAATAGTACAGGGCCCAGGTATATTTCAAAGCCAAGTGCTGAATCCACAATAAAATAGATTTTTTCCACTTTTGGGTTCGCCTTTGGCCATACCGGGGAAAACATAGAACAGGTTTTCATTTAATATTTTAATGTTGATTTTGTGTATTTTGTGTATGTTTATTATGTATTATGTTTAGTTTGTAGTTATATGTTGCGCGACGCGTGGTATACTGTCGATTAGTGCGCGCGGGTGAGCGCCGCTCCAGGGTGGGATTGGGGGGAACCGAGA